>NC_060176.1:6431706-6434206 GCF_021184085.1 Oncorhynchus gorbuscha
AGAGGTAGAGAGAGAGAGGTAGAGAGAGAGGGAGAGAGAGAGGGAAAGAGGTAGAGAGAGAGATAGGTAGAGAGAGAGAGGGAGAGAGGTAGAGAGAGAGGGAGAGAGGTAGAGAGAGATAGGTAGAGAGAGAGGGAGAGAGAGGGAGAGAGAGAGGTAGAGAGAGGGAGGTAGAGAGAGAGGAGAGAGAGAGAGAGAGAGAGAGAGAGAGAGAGAGAGAGAGAGAGAGAGAGAGAGAGAGAGAGAGGGTAGTATAACTTTTTCATTATATTTCATTATATCACAACGGTTTGATTTGTCTTATCTTAGCAATTTCTTCTCAGCTAGCTACATAGCCGTCTTTGTATCAAAAGATAATTGCGTAATTATCGTATTTCGCCGTCCTAACGTAGTCTTCACTAGTCTTCACTAGCCAGCTAGCTAACGTCCACTGATTAGCTGCACTGGAGAAACTGTTACACTCAACTGAACGACTTGATTAGTTTAGTGTCAGCTAGCTACATAGCTGTCTTTGCTGTCTTCGTATCATCGTATCATCGTATCCAAGATAATTGTGTTGTTTAGGTTTAGAGTGTGTAGTCTTAGAGTGATTATCTTAATTTACCGAGGTTAGCTAGCCAGCTATTTGTCGTCCTTAACGTAGGTGACTCTGCTAGCTAGCCAACAGCTAGCCAACGCTAGCCAACGTCTTCTGTATAGAACTCAACTACCCGGTCGCATTCACAGGTTGTATCACATTTTCACTTCATTTTCATTACAGTACAACGGTTTGATTTGTTTGATCGTAGCTAGCTACTTAGCTAGCTACATAGCCGTCTTTGTATCAAAGATAATTGTGTAGTCTAGAGCGATTTTCTAGGTTCGCTAGCCATCTATTGTCGTTCTTTTAACGCAACGTAACGTAAACAACACTGCTAGCTAGCCTGCTAGCCCCGAATAGCAACACTGCAGAAACTATTACACTAAACGGAACGACTTGATTAGTGTAGTGTCAACAACGCACCCACTGCCAGCTGGCCTACTTCAGCAGTACTGTATCATTTTAATCATTTTGGTCAATAAGATTCTTGCTACGTAGCTTAACTTTCTGAACATTCGAGACGTGTAGTCCACTTGTCATTCCAATCTCCTTTGCATTAGCGTAGCCTCTTCTGTAGCCTGTCAACTATGTGTCGGTTTATCCCTGTTCTCTCCTCTCTGCACAGACCATACAAACGCTCCTCACCGCGTGGCCGCGGCCACCCTACTCTGGTGGTCCCAGCGCGCACGACCCACGTGGAGTTCCAGGTCTCCGGTAGCCTCTGGAACTGCCAATCTGCGGTCAACAAGGCAGAGTTCATCTCAGCCCATGCCTCCCTCCAGTCCCTCGACTTCTTGGCCCTGACGGAAACATGGATCACCACAGACAACACTGCTACTCCTACTGCTCTCTCTTCGTCCGCCCACGTGTTCTCGCACACCCCGAGAGCGTCTGGTCAGCGGGGTGGTGGCACCGGGATCCTCATCTCTCCCAAGTGGTCATTCTCTCTTTCTCCCCTTACCCATCTGTCTATCGCCTCCTTTGAATTCCATGCTGTCACAGTCACTAGCCCTTTCAAGCTTAACATCCTTATCATTTATCGCCCTCCAGGTTCCCTCGGAGAGTTCATCAATGAGCTTGATGCCTTGATAAGCTCCTTTCCTGAGGACGGCTCACCTCTCACAGTTCTGGGCGACTTTAACCTCCCCACGTCTACCTTTGACTCTTTCCTCTCTGCCTCCTTCTTTCCACTCCTCTCCTCTTTTGACCTCACCCTCTCACCTTCCCCCCTACTCACAAGGCAGGCAATACGCTCGACCTCATCTTTACTAGATGCTGTTCTTCCACTAACCTCATTGCAACTCCCCTCCAAGTCTCCGACCACTGCCTTGTATCCTTTTCCTTCTCGCTCTCATCCAACACCTCCCACACTGCCCCTACTCGGATGGTATCGCGCCGTCCCAACCTTCGCTCTCTCTCCCCGCTACTCTCTCCTCTTCCATCCTATCATCTCTTCCCTCCGCTCAAACCTTCTCCCACCTATCTCCTGATTCTGCCTCCTCAACCCTCCTCTCCTCCCTCTCTGCATCCCTTGACTCTCTATGTCCCCTATCCTCCAGGCCGGCTCGGTCCTCCCCTCCCGCTCCGTGGCTCGATGACTCATTGCGAGCTCACAGAACAGGGCTCCGGGCAGCCGAGCGGAAATGGAGGAAAACTCGCCTCCCTGCGGACCTGGCATCCTTTCACTCCCTCCTCTCTACATTTTCCTCCTCTGTCTCTGCTGCTAAAGCCACTTTCTACCACGCTAAATTCCAAGCTTCTGCCTCTAACCCTAGGAAGCTCTTTGCCACCTTCTCCTCCCTCCTGAATCCTCCGCCCCCCCCCCCCCTCCTCCCTCTCTGCAGATGACTTCGTCAACCATTTTGAAAAGAAGGTCGACGACATCCGATCCTCGTTTGCTAAGTCAAACGACACCGCTGG
>NC_060176.1:6444206-6484206 GCF_021184085.1 Oncorhynchus gorbuscha
GGCAGTGTTGTAGACAGATGACTGTTGTTGACTGGCTGAGTGTTGTAGACAGATGACTGCTGTTGACTGGCTGAGTGTTGTAGACAGATGACTGTTGTTGACTGACAGACTGTTGTCGACAGATGACTGTTGTTGACTGGCAGTGTGTTGTAGACAGATGACTGCTGTTGACTGGCAATGTTGTAGACAGATGACTGCTGTTGACTGGCAGTGTTGTAAATAGATGACTGCTGTTGACTGGCAGTGTTCTAAACAGATGACTTCTGTTGACTGGCAGTGTTGTAGACAGATGACTGCTGTTGACTGGCAGTGTTGTAGACAGATGACTGCTGTTGACTGGCAGTGTTGTAGACAGATGACTGCTGTTGACTGGCAGTGTTGTAGACAGATGACTGCTGTTGACTAACAGACTGTTGTAAATAGATGACTGTTTGTTGTTGACTGGCAGTGTTGTAGACAGATGACTGCTGTTGACTGGCAGACTGCTGTAGACAGATGACTACTGTTGGCTGGCAGACTGCTGTAGACAGATGACTGCTGTTGACTGGCAGTGTTGTAGACAGATGACTGCTGTTGACTGGCAGTGTTGTAGACAGATGACTGCTGTTGACTGGCAGTGTTGTAGACAGATGACTGCTGTTGACTGGCAGTGTTGTAGACAGATGACTGCTGTTGACTGGCAGTGTTGTAAACAGATTACTTCTGTTGACTGGCAGTGTTGTAGACAGATGACTGCTGTTGACTGGCAGTGTTGTAAACAGATGACTTCTGTTGACTGGCTGAGTGTTGTAGACAGATGACTGCTGTTGACTGGCAGTGTTGTAGACAGATGACTGCTGTTGACTAACAGACTGTTGTAAATAGATGACTGTTTGTTGTTGACTGGCAGTGTTGTAGACAGATGACTGCTGTAGACTGGCCGAGTGTTGTAGACAGATGACTGCTGTTGACTGGCAGAGTGTTGTAGACAGATGACTGCTGTTGACTGACAGACTGTTGTAAACAGATGACTGTTGTTGACTGGCAGAGTGTTGTAGACAGATGACTGTTGTTGACTGGCTGAGTGTTGTAGACAGATGACTGCTGTTGACTGGCTGAGTGTTGTAGACAGATGACTGTTGTTGACTGACAGACTGTTGTCGACAGATGACTGTTGTTGACTGGCAGTGTGTTGTAGACAGATGACTGCTGTTGACTGGCAATGTTGTAGACAGATGACTGCTGTTGACTGGCAGTGTTGTAAATAGATGACTGCTGTTGACTGGCAGAGTGTTGTAGACAGATGACTGCTGTTGACTGGCAGAGTGTTGTAGACAGATGACTGCTGTTGACTGGCAGTGTTCTAAACAGATGACTTCTGTTGACTGGCAGTGTTGTAGACAGATGACTGCTGTTGACTGGCAGTGTTGTAGACAGATGACTGCTGTTGACTGGCAGTGTTGTAGACAGATGACTGCTGTTGACTGGCAGTGTTGTAGACAGATGACTGCTGTTGACTGGCAGTGTGGTAGACAGATGACTGCTGTTGACTGGCAGACTGCTGTAGACAGATGACTACTGTTGGCTGGCAGACTGCTGTAGACAGATGACTGCTGTTGACTGGCAGTGTGGTAGACAGATGACTGCTGTTGACTGGCAGACTGCTGTAGACAGATGACTACTGTTGGCTGGCAGACTGCTGTAGACAGATGACTGCTGTTGACTGGCAGTGTTGTAGACAGATGACTGCTGTTGACTGGCAGTGTTGTAGACAGATGACTGCTGTTGACTGGCAGTGTTGTAGACAGATGACTGCTGTTGACTGGCAGTGTTGTAGACACATGACTGCTGTTGACTAGCAGTGTTGTAGACAGATGACTGCTGTTGACTGGCAGTTTTGTAGACAGATGACTGCTGTTGACTGGCAGAGTGTTGTAGACAGATGACTGCTGTTGACTGGCAATGTTGTAGACCGATGACTGCTGTTGACTGGCAGACTGATTTAGACAGATGACTGCTGTTGACTGGCAGACTGCTGTAGACAGATGACAGCTTGGCTACAGGTCTCTTTGTAGGCCTATGGAGACTCCCCTTGGTTAGGGTTAGTGTCAATTCATTCCATGGAAGGCCGAGTGTCTGAGGGTTTTCACAGGAGGTCGACCGATTATGATTTTCAACGCCGATACCGATTATTGGAGGACCCCAAAAAAGCCGATACCGATTAAATCGGCCAATTTTAATATATATTTGTAATAATGACAATTACAACAATACTGAATGAACAATGAACACTTTATTTTAACTTGATATAATACATCAATAAAATAAATTTAGTCTCAAATAAATAATGAAACATGTTCAATTTGGTTTAAATAATGCAAAAACAAAGTGTTGGAGAAGAAAGTAAAAGTGCAATATGTGTCATGTAAAAAAGCTAACGTTTAAGTTCCTTTCTCAGAACAAATTAAAGCTGGTGGTTCCTTTTAACACGAGTCTTCAATATTCCCAGGTAAGACATTTTAGGTTGTAGTTATTATAGGACTATTTCTCTCTATACCATTTGTATTTCATATACCTTTGACTATTGGATGTTCTAATAGGTACTTTAGTATTGCCAGCCTAATCTCGGGAGTTGATAGGCTTGAAGTCATAAACAGCGCAATGCTTGAAGCATGGCGAAGAGCTGCTGGAAAACGCAGTAAAGTGATGTTTGAATGAATGTTTACGAGCCTGCTGGTGCCTACCACCACTCAGTCAGACTGCTCTATCAAATAATAGACTTAATTATAATATAATAACACACAGAAATACGAGCCTTAGGTCATTAACGTGGTCAAATCCGGAAACATGGTGTCCCCAGTGCGCACGCATAGCCCGGTGCGCTACATCGCAGCTCCTCGAATCGAGCCAGGAGGGATGAGTCGGCTCAGCGCATCTGGTCTCCAGTGCGTCTCCTCGGCCCGGGTTATACGGCACCAGCCCTACGCACGGTGTCCCCGGTTCGCCAGCACAGCCCAATGCGGCCTGTTCCAACTCTCCGCACTTGCCGGGCTACAGGGGGTATCCAGCCAGGACAGGTTGTGCAGGCTCGTTGCTCGAGACCTCCAGTGCGTGGTGGGGGGGGGGGGGGGCTGTCACGTCCTGAGCTTGGTTCCTTTTTTATGTATCTATTTTAGTTTGGTCAGGGCTTGAGTTGGGGTGTGCATTCTATGTTTTTCAATTCTACGTTTTGTTCTGTGTGTTGTATTTCTATGTGTTTGGCCTGGTATGGTTCCCAATCAGAGGCAGCTGTCAATTGTTGTCTCTGATTGAGAACCATACTGAGGTAGCCTGTTCCCACCTGTGTTTGTGGGTAGTTGTTTTCTGTTTTGTGTATTGCACCTTGCAGAACTGTTCATTTGTTGTTTTTGTTCAAGTGTTCGTATTTATTAAACGCATTATGAATACTTACCACGCTGCACCTTGGTCTTCTCCTTCTCCCAACGACATTCGTTATATTCACAAAGTTTGCAACGAGCAAGGCAGCCCAACGTGCTGCATATACCCTGACTCTGTTGCACAGAACGCAAGAGAAGTGACACAATTTCCCTAGTTAAAAGATGTTAATGTTAGCAGGCAATATTAACTAAATATGCAGGTTTAAAAATATATACTTGTGTATTGAGGCGTTTATGGTTAGGTACACATTGGTGCAACGACAGTGCTTTTTTCGCAAATGCGCTTGTTAAATCACTCGTTTGGTCGGGTGATATAATGATAAATGAACAGGCACCGCATCGATTATATGCAAACCAGGACAAGCTAGATAAACTAGTCATATTTTTTTTTTTTTTGACCTTTATTTAACCAGGCAAGTCAGTTAAGAACAAATTTTCATTTTCACTGACGGCCTAGGAACAGTGGGTTAACTGCCTTGTTCAGGGGCAGAACGACAGATTTTTACCTTGTCAGCTCAGGGATTTTTGAGGCTATCCTGCCGCCCCAATATCATCAACCATGTGTAGTTAACTAGTGATTATGTTAAGATAGATTTATTTTTATAAGATACGTTTAATACTCGCTAGCACCTTACCTTGGCTCCTTGCTGCACTCGCATAACAGGTAGTCAGCCTGCCACGCAGTCTCCTCGTGGAGTGCAATGTAATTGGTCATGATCGGTGTCCAAAAATGTAGATTACCGATTGTTACGAAAACTAGAAATCGGCCCTAAATAATTGGCCATTCCGATTAATCGGTCGTCCTCTAGTTTTCACTCCTCCCTTGTACTTGATTGAGGAATTAAGGTCACTAATTAGTAAGGAACTGCCCTCACCTGGTTGTCTTGCTGTTCATTGGAAGGAAAAAACCTGCAGACACTAGTCCCTCCATGGAATGAGTTGACACCCCTTGTCAATGGGAACTCCCCTTGTTGCTGCTATGGGTGTATGTGTTAAAATAAGTATATTTTCTGGTAGTTAGTGGACCCTGCCACAGTATGGGGCCTCTCCCTCTGGGTCCTATAGCTCCTGTCACCAGGCCTGTCACTGTGTCACAGCCTGGACTGCAGCAGCCTGGGCTCTGTCCACTCTGTCCCTCTTCATTGTGGAACAAGAAGAGTACCATCTTTCAAATTCCCATCTGGGACAGGGAATCCCCATTGTTCCTCTCTCTGGGTCCCACCCTCTGTCACTGAGGACACAAAGGACATGTCATCATGGTGAAGAACACAGGAGAGGGGTTAGGAGTAACATGAGAGGAGGGTCTCTCTCTCTCTCGCTCTCGCTCTCTCTCTCTCTCTCTCTCTCTCTCTCTCTCTCTCTCTCTCTCTCTCTCTCTCTCTCTCTCTCTCTCTCTCTCTCGCTCTCTCTCTCCGAGTGGCTCTCCAGGGGTGCAACTGGTGGCTGACACAGTGGAGAACTTACCACAGCCTGAACATAACTCCAGCCGGGCCCCTGTGACCCTACTGTGGCCCTTGCTGACCCATGGGCTTGATGACAGGCTGGGCCCTTTGTCCAGGAACGCTGTACCTAGGTGAGGGCAGGGGAGGGCAGGGGTAGACAGGGGCAGTAAACAAAGGTGGTGTGGAGGGTGGGAGAAGAGATGATGGACCCCAGGTCAGTGGACAGTGATGAACAGCTGAGTGATGAGTGCAGCTGTGGACCTGGAGACCTACATCTCTCTCATCTCTCCATCTCTATCAATGAGACCTACATCTCTCTCATCTCTCCATCTGTATCAATGAGACCTACATCTCTCTATCAGTGAGACCTACATCTCTCTATCAATGAGACCTACATCTCTCTCTTCATCTCTCTATCAATGAGGCCTACATCTCTCTCTTCATCTCTCTATCAATGAGACCTACATCTCTCTATCAATGAGACCTACATCTCTCTATCAATGAGACCTACATCTCTCTATCAATGAGGCCTACATCTCTCTCTTCATCTCTCTATCAATGAGACCTACATCTCTCTATCAATGAGACCTACATCTCTCTATCAATGAGACCTACATCTCTCTATCAATGAGACCTACATCTCTCTATCAATGAGGCCTACATCTCTCTCTTCATCTCTCTATCAATGAGACATACATCTCTCTATCAATGAGACCTACATCTCTCTATCAATGAGGCCTACATCTCTCTCTTCATCTCTCTATCAATGAGACCTACATCTCTCTATCAATGAGACCTACATCTCTCTCATCTCTCCATCAATGAGACCTACATCTCTCTCTTCATCTCTCGATCAATGAGACATACATCTCTCTCTTCATTTCTTTATCAATGAGACCTACATCTCTCTTTTCTGCATCTCTCTGTCAATGAGACCTACATCTCTCGATCAATGAGACCTACATCTCTCTCTTCTCTACATCTCTCTATCAATGAGACGTACATCTCTCTCTATCAACGGTACCTAAATCTCTCTATCTCCCACTGATCTGATGAGTATTGCGTAAGAGAGAATAAAGACCTCAACAATGCTGGTGAGGATAGCTAGATACACTAAGCAGCTACATGAAAATGAACATAACAGTTGTACTGCCGTACTAAAGACTGTCCCAAGTACAGACCTACAATAGATCAGTTTCAATTACCTTTGTCAAAGCAAAAGGACTAACAAATATGTGCAATTATTACATAACTAAATAGTTTGAGTAAAAATATAGTAGTCTATTTATTCATGGTAAACTAATTAGAAATGACAATGATGGTCATGTTGAACTGAAATAAGACGTGTGGAGAAAAGCATTGTGTAGTCAGGAAGTGTAATGGTTTGAGGTCATGCAGTTTTCCATTGGAAGATGAACTTCCGAGCCCCTGGAATACAGCAGCCCCTTGATTTATGCAGTCGAAGCTGTCCAACTGCTTCCCAGGTCAAAGGTCATCGGCTGCTGCCCACTCTCCTACCGTTCTGTCCACACACACAGCGCTCTGTGCATACCAACCGAGAGGACAGAGGCTGCCGTGTCAGCCAGAAACCCTCCTACTGAGTCATAAACACCTACTCTTACCCTCTCTCCTCCCCCTCTCCTCTCCTTCCCTACAGAGGAAAGCTGGGGCTGCACTCTGTTGATCTTACACTCCACACCCGCCCCACACTCCTTTTACACAGAGCCTGGTAAGAGAACAGAGGAGAGGAATGAAAGGGAGGTAGTAAAGAGAGAGACGCAGAATGAACCAAACAGAATGAAAGGGAGGTAGTAAAGAGAGAGAGACACAGAATGAACCAAACAGAATGAAAGGGAGGTAGTAAAGAGAGAGACACAGAATGAACCAAACAGAATGAAAGGGAGGTAGTAAAGAGAGAGAGACACAGAATGAACCAAACAGAATGAACCAAACAGAATGAAAGGGAGGTAGTAAAGAGAGAGAGACACAGAATGAACCAAACAGAATGAACCAAACAGAATGAACCAAACAGAATGAAAGGGAGGTAGTAAAGAGAGAGAGACACAGAATGAACCAAACAGAATGAAAGGGAGGTAGTAAAGAGAGAGAGACACAGAATGAACCAAACAGAATGAAAGAAAAGAAGAGAAAAGCCACAGAGAAGGGCCAGATGGGTACCTTCACAGTCCATTTATCAAACCCAATGTGCCTCCCCCTCTCCTCTACCTCCTCCTCCTCCTCCCTTCCCCTCCCCGCCGCTCTCATGTCCTAAACCCCCATGTAATTCTGTAATCATTTTCATTATCATATAATGACCTTACAAAGCCTACAGCAGTTTGCACGGTCAGTACAAAATTCACAGCTGTTCCCTTCAGTGTTTGCTCGCCGGCTGTGTCAGTGCAGCCTTTTTATTGGTCCAGAGGCATGACTTTTGGCTCTGATAGGTCGGCACGGGGTCACCTCACTCAGGACGGTTTAAGGTGGCCGCAGGCATAGCACAGGTCACAACACCTGTCAATAAGTTAGAACATACTACGACAAGAAGTCATGATTCATGTCCACACGACAACTAACAACAACCTTCCAGGTCTCTGGCTCGAGGCTCCCCAGATCTAGTCAATGTCAACCTAAAGGGCTCCAGTATAGCAAAGATTCCAGGGGTCATACATTCTGGATGGCAAAGGATAAGTAAGTACCTAGTGTTTACCTTACCCTCATGATGTATTCTTTAACTGCCATGCTATGGAACAGCCCCCTCACTCACTCACAGACCTAATACTGGCTGTTTGGAGGGCCACTCACAGGACATTTATCTAAGAGCATGGTAGACAGCATATATACAGTACCAGTCAAAAGTTTGGACAAACCGACTCATTCAAGGGTTTTTCTTTATTTTTACTATTTTCTACATTGTAGAATAATATTGAAGACATCAAAAAGATTAAAGAACACATATGGAATAATGTAGTAAAGAAAGAAAGTGTTAAACAAATCAAAATATATTTTAGATATTTAAAAGTAGCCACCCTTTGCCTTGATGACAGCTTTGCACACTCTTGGCCTTCTCATAACCAGCTTCATGAGGTTGTCACCTGGAATGTATTTCAATTAACAGGTGTGCCTTGTTAAAAGTTCATTTGTGGAATTTATTTCCTTCTTAATGCATTTGAGCCAATCAGTTGTGTTATCACAAGGTAGGGTTGGTATGCAGAAGAGCCCTATTTGGTAAAAGACCGAGTCCATATTATGGCAAGAACAGCTAAAAAAAACATCCAGTGCTATGATGAAACTGGCTCTCATGAGGACCGTCACAGGAATGGAAGACCCGGCGTCACCTCTGCTGCAGAGGATAAGTTCATTAGTTACCAGCCTCAGAAATCGGCAATTAACTGTACCTCAGATTGCAGCCCGAATAAATGCTTCACAGAGTTCAAATAACAGACATCAACATCAACTGTTCAGAGGAGACTGCGTGAATCAGGCCTTCATGGTCAGATTGCTGCAAAGAAAACACCACAAAAGGACACCAATAATAAGAAGAGACTTGCTTGGGCCAAGAAACACGAGCAATGGACATTAGACCGGTGGAAATATGTCCTTTGGTCTAAGTCCAAATTTGAGATTTTTGGTTCTAACCGCCGTGTCTTTGTGAGATGCAAAGTAGTTGAACGGATGATCTCTGCATGTGTGGTTCCCACCATGAAGCATGGAGGAGGAGGTGTGATGGTGCTTTGCTGGTGACACTGTCAATGATTTATTTAGAATTCAAGGCACACTTAACCAGCATAGCTACCAAGCATTCTGCAGTGATACGCCATCCCATCTGGTTCGCACTTAGTGAGTCTATCATTTGTTTTTCAACAGGACAATGACCCAAAACACACCTCCAGGATGTGTATGGGCTATTTGACCAAGAAGGAGAGTGATGGCGCTGCATTAGATGACCTGGCCTCCACAATCATCCGACCTAAACCCAATTGAGATAGTTTGGGATGAGATGGACCGATGAAGTAAAAGCAGCCAAACAAGTGCTCAGCATATGTGGGAATTCAAGGCTGTTGGAAAAGCATTCTTCATGAAGCTGGTTGAGAGAATGCCAAGAGTGTGCAAATCTGTCATCAAGGCAAAGGGTGGCTACTTTGAAGGATCTCAAAAAACACTGCTTTTGTTACTACTAGTGTTACTTCATAGGTTTGATGTCTTCACTATTATATTACAATGTAGAAAATAGTAAAAATAAAGAAAAACCCTTGAATGAGTCGGTGTGTCCAGAACATTTGACGGTTACTGTGTATCAAAGCTTTCTCAATACGCAACCAACAGAAACCAAGTTACAGGACAAAAAGCTCATAAGAATAAGAAAGGCCTCATAACTTTATTGTTGCAGTGGGGATGAATGAATGGATGGACGGCCCTCACAGTGCTGGGGGAGCGAAGACATTCCTCACCTTGAGTACCCATAATTCACTGGTGAAGACCTGGCGGTCACGGGGAACATATATATGTATATATAGAGAGAGAGAGATAGATATAGATATATATAGTGGTAAAAGTACCTGAGGGAATACTGGGCTGAGAACTAGCAGGCACAGGTTTGCGGAGCGCTCTAGTGCTTTAACTGGTCGTGTTTAAGAAACAAAAGTCAAGGGAAAAACTTCATCAATCAGCTTGCTGTGTTTATGTTCCTGTGCCTTTAGCTAGAGTAATCCATCATGTTGTTTTGTGTTTTGAAACCTTTAGCGAGCATTATTCTCTGAATGGTTTCCGTGGAAACAAAAGAACAGCAGAACGCAGACAGTAGAGCCTGTTGAAGACTGAGTCTACTGAAACCTAATTAAACCTTCATAGAAATAGAAAAAATAAAAACAGTCAAATTAATCTACTGGTTCATTTTAAAAAGTACAATTTTGGTGAGTGGTTTTATGGAAATAAATGAATGTTTGAATCTGTCAGACTAAACTGAGCTGAACTTTGGTCTCTCTTTCTCTCGCAAATATATCAACATTCATATAGTTTATGTTTGATTAGGAACAATGAAACTACTTCAGAACAAAATCCTGCAGAGAGCCCAAAGTGTAGCTATCTTTCATCACAAAGTGTTTCTTTTCCCTCCATATCTCAAATCATTATCAGAATCGTCTCTTAACATTGTGCGAGGCCATGTGTTTCGTTTTGTCTAAACGTCGTCTGTTGACGGCCCTTCACAGACGACCCCCAGCTTGCTTTTTGGGGAGATGCATTATCTGCGTGCAGAGAGATAGAGAGCAGTCGGAGTTCAAACACATTACGGCTGTGTGTGTGTGTGTGTGTATATATGTCTGTGTATGTGTGTGTGTGTATATATGTCTGTGTATATGTGTGTGTGTGTGTGTGTGTGTGTGTGTGTGTGTGTGTGTGTGTGTGTGTGTGTGTGTGTGTGTGTGTGTGTGTGTGTGTGTGCGTGCGTGCGTGCGTGCGTGCGTGCGTGCGTGCGTGCGTGCGTGCGTGCGTGCGTGCGTGCGTGCGTGCGTGCGTGCGTGTGTGTATGGCGCTGTCCCCCCAATCTAATCACTCTATCCTGCTGATTAAATAAACTCCTGTCTGAACCGAAGACAGGGACCCTGCATTTCCTGTCCTGAGCCTTGTTATTGGTTTCCCTGCGATGTGTGAGGGCTGGGCTGTGTGTGTGTGTGTGTGTGTGTGTGTGTGTGTGTGTGTGTGTGTGTGTGTGTGTGTGTGTGTGTGTGTGTGTGTGTGTGTGTGTGTGTGTGTGTGTGTGTGTGTGTGTGTGTGTGTGTGTGTGTGTGTGTGTGTGTGTGTGTGTGTGGCTGGAATAGACATTTGTGGGTTGGTAGTGCGGGTGTTGTAGTAGTGTTGAGGGGTGGGTGTAGTGACTAGTGGGATGGTTTCTAGCTTTCAGCACCTGCGTTAGGAATGCAGTTCAGATGGCCAGCCCTCCCTCCTTCCCTCCTCCAGAGGCTGAGAGGCCGGGCTAGGCGTCAACGCAGGCCGACGAGGTGTGTGGAAACTGTCTGTTTACAAGAATCATCTGGTCAGGGCGTAGCTCGGGTCAACAAGAGGGCCACATCAAAACAGAGGCGGGCCACAGGGTTATAGGGGTGACAGAGGATATGGATAGCCAGCAGAAGTGTGCTTAATGCCTTTTTGGAGAAAGAAACATTTCCCTGGTTGGCATGAATCTGAATCTGTAGTGTTTGGTCTGTGTGTTTCTCCCTGGTTGGTATTAATCTGTAGTGTGTGGTCTGTGTGTGTTTGTCCCTGGTTGGTAATAATATGTAGTGTGTGGTCTGTGTGTGTTCATTCCCTCCATGCTCTTTAGGTTCTTACCAGAGCTGGGACACACAGGGGGAGAGAGAGGCCCTTACAGCTGGGACCCAGTGGCTAATTATGACCCCCCTCTACTGCTTTGGTGCCGTTGTCTCAGAAAGACACACACTAAGCTACACACACAGGCATACAACACACAGGAATGCACACACACATCATTGCGCACGCACACACACACACACAGGAACATACACACACTACACATTATACATACACATTACTACATATACATCCTTATAAACTAGGTGGTTTAGCTGTAGTATATTGGCCATATAACACACCCCCTCTGGCCTAACTGCTTAATTATACCATGGCATTGTTGAATACTAATTTCTGATTGGCTTGAAGGGCATTCTAGAGCATACATTATTTCCAACGTTGCCAACTTTGTGACTTTTCAGACCCCTCCAGAGACTTTTATTGGTAAAATATTCTAGCTACTATTCACACTGACGTGTCGTGGGACACACCTTCCACATCGTGCATTGTTTTCAATAGAACGCATAGGCCCTGGTTGATTATCCCTTACATAACATCCTCCCACACAAAACACATAATGTTTTGTGTGGGAGGGTGTTATGGGTGTATATGTAATAATATGTAGTGTGTGTGTGTCAACGTTCTAATAGGGGGTGCTTATATTTGTCCTGTTTCACTGCAGGTACAAGCGGGTAACCTGTACGAGTGTGAGGTGTGAAATGTACATCTCAACTCCCCCTGAGACACCCTCGGAGAGTGGATGTGTGTGTGTACGTGTGTGTGTGTGTGTGTGTGTGTGTGTGTGTGTGTGTGTGTGTGTGTGTGTGTGTGTGTGTGTGTGTGTGTGTGTGTGTGTGTGTGTGTGTGTGTGTGTGTGTGTGTGTGTGTGTGTGTGTGTGTGTGTGTGTGTGTGTGTGTGTGTGTGTGTGTGTGTGTGTGTGTGTGTGTGTGTGTCTTTCTGAGAAAAAGGCACCGAAACAGTAGAGGGGTTGTTACCACTACCAGAGAGGAGAGAGAGGTGGAACAGCTAAAACAAACACATTATGTTTTGTGTGGGAGGGTGTTATGGGTGTATATGTCATAATATGTAGGGTGTTCACCCACTCTGGGCAGAGTGGGTGAAAAGGTGCTTTGGTTATGAAATTTCACTTCCTTACGTTATAAAATACATCTTAACAAGACAAATATCATTATTCATGTTCTGAATCGTTCAGTAGGTTGTTTCTCTAAAAGCTACATTTGCATGACATGACCCGGATTAAACGTAAAAGGCTTTGAAAAACAAAAGCTTGGTATTCGCTCTGTGCTCCGTTGACATTTCACAGAGGTACGCTTGTTTTTGTGAGAAATCTTAGAAAGAGTACAGGAATTTCAAATTAATATGAAAAGTATATACTCAAATAAGAAAATACTACATGTCCTGTCTCAAAATCTTTTTCCATCTGACCTCTATACTGTTTTATGTCCTGTGGATTCAAGAAGAAAGATCAACGGGAAAGAGAACCTGTCAAGTAGCCAGTAGCCTTAATTCATGGACAGAGTCCAGCCTGGCAGACGCCATTCAATGTTCCAGATTTTTGACCACTTTTTTTCTCTGGCCTCCATTGACTTAGTCACACTAATTCTGGCCATCCTACAAGGTTCTGACAGAGAGATGAGGCTTGGACCATTGGTTTTCCGTTAGAGGATGATCTACACAATTCATTATTTAACCCACTGGGCAAAAGATGCATTTTTGTGTGTGTGCATGTGTGTGCATTCCTGTGTATGCATGCCTGTGTGTGTCTTTCTGAGACATGGGCACCAAAGCAGTAGAGACGATGGGAGGGGGTGTGGGGGGTGTTACCACTACCAGAGTGGAGAGAGAGAAGGAACAGCTAAAATAAACATATTATGTTTTGTGTGGGAGGGTGTTATGGGTGTATATGTGATAATATGTGTGTATAATATGTATTGTGTGTGTGTGTGTGTGTGTGTGTGTGTGTGTGTGTGTGTGTGTGTGTGTGTGTGTGTGTGTGTGTGTGTGTGTGTGTGTGTGTGTGTGTGTGTGTGTGTGTGTGTGTGTCACCCTGATAGACACTTGTCACCCTGATAGCTGCTAGGTCCAAGGACCCCTCACTACAAATAACCTCCAACACCCAGTCAGATCTGCAGACTATCTGAGGAATTCACTTCACATCACCTACATTCCTACTCAAATTTCAACAATACTGATTCCTTTAAGGTTTTGTTTCACACAATTGAAAGTGTAACAGGGTGTGATTCTTGAACATGTGCCATCCAGACACGTGTGCTTGTTTTCACATTTCAACATTGTTGTGTGTGAGTTTCTGTTTACTGTTGTTGGTGGTTATCTGCTTACCTGTCTCTCCAGGTCTGTCTGTGCTGCTGTCTGTCTGTCAGGGCAGTTAGCAGGGTCTCTGCCATCTCTCTCCTGCCCTCCTCCGGTTGTCCCTCTTCCTCTACTGCTGCCAGTAAGAGTTGCGTCTGAAAGATAGGAAGTAAACAGGAAATTATGTATTAAAATGACATGGTTCCATATCTCAGACTAACCAGGCCTAATTTGGCGCAGGCAGAGTTTGAGCTGTTCTGAACACTTCCTGACTCGCCTGTTCGAGGTACAGACTTCCTGGACATGTCATTTGATGCGTCTATTTGTCCTGGATACACCTATAGCAGACTCTTGCGTCGTTGAGACAACATTATGAAACCAGTTGTTATCACGAAAACGTCTCTAAATTCTGAACAGTTTGAGCTACGACTATTATGGAGTAGAGTCTATAATGCAGGGAGTAGCGTCTATAATGCAGGGAGTAGAGTATATAATGCAGGGTATAGAGTCATAATGCAGGTAGTAGTGTCTATAATGCAGGGAGTAGAGTATATAATGCATGGAAGAGAGTCTATAATGCAGGGAATAGTGTCTATAATGCAGGGAATAGTGTCTATAATGTAGGGAAGACAGTCTATAATGTAGGGAATAGTGTCTATAATGTAGGCAATAGCGTCTATAATGCAGGGAATAACGTCTATAATACAGCGAGTAGAGTCTAAAGTGCAGGGAGTAGTGTCATAATGCAGGGAGTAGAGTCTATAATGCAGGGTATAGAGTCTATAATGCAGGGAGTAGTGTCATAATGCAGGGAGTATTGTCTATAATGCAGGGAGTAGAGTCTATAATGCAGGGTATAGAGTCTATAATGCAGGGAGTAGTGTCTATAATACAAGGAGTAGTGTCTATAATACAAGGAGTAGTGTCTATAATACAAGGAGTAGTGTCTATAATACAGCGAGTAGAGTCTAAAGTGCAGGGAGTAGTGTCATAATGCAGGGTATAGGGGCTATAATGCAGGGTATAGAGTCTATAATGCAGGGAGTAGTGTCATAATGCAGGGAGTAGTGACTATAATACAAGGAGTAGTGTCTATAGTGCAAGGAGTAGTGTCTATAATGCAGGGAGTAGTGTCTATAATGCAGGGAGTAGTGTCTATAATGCAGGGAGTAGTGTCTATAATGCAGGGAGGAGTGTCTATAGTGCGTGGAGTAGTGTCTATAATGCAGGGAGTAGTGTCTATAATGCAGGGAGTAGTGTCTATAATGCAGGGAGTAGAGTATCTAATGCAGGGTATAGAGTCTATAATGCAGGGAGAAGTGTCTATAGTGCAGGAAGTAGTGTCTATAATGCAGGGAGTAGTGTCTATAATACAAGGAGTAGGGTCTATAGTGCAAGGAGTAGTGTCTATAATGCAGGGAGTAGAGTCTATAATGAAGGGGATAGAGTCTATAATGCCGGATATAGAGTCTATAATGCAGGGTATAGAGTCTATAATGCAGGGTATAGAGTCTATAATGCAGGGAGTAGTGTCTATAGTGCAGGGAGTATTTGTAAGTCGCTCTGGATAAGAGCGTCTGCTAAATGACTTAAATGTAATGTAAATGAGTAGTGTCTATAATGCAGGGAGTAGAGTCTATAATGCAGGGAGTAGTGTCTAAAATGCAGGGAATAGCGTCTATAATGCAGGGAATAGAGTCTATAATGCAGAGAGTAAAGTCTAAAGTGCAGGGAGTAGCATCTATAATGCAGGGAGTTGTGTCTATAGTGCCGGGAGTAGTGTCTATAATGCAGGGAGTAGTGTCTATAATGCAGGGAGTAGTGTCTAAAATGCATGGAATAGCGTCTATAATGCAGAGAGTAGAGTCTATAGTGCAGGGAGTAGCATCTATAATGCAGGGAGTAGTGTCTATAATGCAGGGTATAGAGTCTATAATGCCGGGAGTAGTATCTATAATGCAGAGAGTAGAGTATATAATGCAGGATATAGAGTCTATAATGCAGGGAGTAGAGTATATAATGCAGGGTATAGAGTCTATAATGCAGGGAGTAGTGTCTATAATGCAGGGAGTAGAGTATATAATGCAGGGTATAGAGTCTATAATACAGGGAGTAGAGTATATAATGCAGGGTATAGAGTCTATAATGTAGGGAGTAGTCTCTATAATACAAGGAGTAGTGTCTATAATGCAGGGAGGAGAGTCTATAATGCAGGGAATAGAGTCTATAATGCAGGGAATCGTGTCTAATGCAGGGAATAGCGTCTATAATGCAGGGAGTAGAGTATATAATGCAGGGTATAGAGTCATAATGCAGGGAGTAGTGTCTATAATGCAGGGAGTAGAGTATATAATGCAGGGTATAGAGTCATAATGCAGTGAGTAGTGTCTATAATGTAGGGAGTAGTGTCTATAGTGCAGGGAGTAGAGTCTATAATGCAGGGAGTAGAGTATATAATGCAGGAAGTAGAGTATATAATGCAGGGTATAGAGTCTATAATGCAGGGAGTAGTGTCTAAAATGCAGGGAATAGAGTCTATAATGCAGAGAGTAGAGTCTATAGTGCAGGGAGTAGTGTCTATAATGCAGGGAGTAGTGTCTATAATACAGGGAGTAGTGTCTATAATGCAGAAAGTAGTGTCTAAAATGCATGGAATAGCGTCTATAATGCAGAGAGTAGAGTCTATAGTGCAGGGAGTAGCATCTATAATGCAGGGAGTAGTGTCTATAATGCAGGGTATAGAGTCTATAATGCCGGGAGTAGTATCTATAATGCAGAGAGTAGAGTATATAATGCAGGATATAGAGTCTATAATGCAGGGAGTAGTATCTATAATGCAGAGAGTAGAGTATATAATGCAGGATATAGAGTCTATAATGCAGGGAGTAGAGTATATAATGCAGGGTATAGAGTCTATAATGCAGAGAGTAGAGTCTATAGTGCAGGGAGTATCATCTATAATGCAGGGAGTTGTGTCTATAGTGCAGGGAGTATCATCTATAATGCAGAGAGTAGAGTATATAATGCAGGGAGAAGAGTCTATAATGCAGGCAGTAGAGTATATCATGAAGGGAGAAGAGTCTATAATGCAGGCAGTAGAGTATATCATGAAGGGTATAGAGTCTATAATGCAGGGAGTAGTGTCTATAATGCAGGGAGTAGAGTATATAATGCAGGGTATAGAGTCTATAATGCAGGGAGTAGAGTCTATAATGCAGGGAGTAGAGTATATAATGCAGGAAGTAGAGTATATAATGCAGGGTTTAGAGTCTATAAAGCAGGGAGTAGAGTATATAATGCAGGGTATAGCGTATATAATGCAGGGAGTAGTGTATATAATGCAGGAAGCAGAGTTTATAATGCAGGGTATATAGTATATAATGCAGGCTATAGAGTCTATAATGCAGGGAGTAGTGTCTATAATGCAGGGAGTAGAGTATATAATGCAGGGTATAGAGTCATAATGCAGGGAGTAGTGTCTATAATGCAGGGAGTAGTGTCTATAATGCAGGGAGTAGAGTATATAATGCAGGGAGTAGAGTATATAATGCAGGGTATAGAGTCATAATGCAGGGAGTAGTGTCTATAATGCAGGGAGTAGAGTATATAATGCAGGGTATAGAGTCATAATGCAGTGAGTAGTGTCTATAATGTAGGGAGTAGTGTCTATAGTGCAGGGAGTAGAGTCTATAATGCAGGGAGTAGAGTATATAATGCAGGACGTAGAGTATATAATGCAGGGTATAGAGTCATAATGCAGTGAGTAGTGTCTATAATGTAGGGAGTAGTGTCTATAGTGCAGGGAGTAGAGTCTATAATGCAGGGAGTAGAGTATATAATGCAGGAAGTAGAGTATATAATGCAGGGTATAGAGTCTATAATGCAGGGAGTAGTGTCTAAAATGCAGGGAATAGAGTCTATAATGCAGAGAGTAGAGTCTATAGTGCAGGGAGTAGTGTCTATAATGCAGGGAGTAGTGTCTATAATACAGGGAGTAGTGTCTATAATGCAGGAAGTAGTGTCTAAAATGCATGGAATAGCGTCTATAATGCAGAGAGTAGAGTCTATAGTGCAGGGAGTAGCATCTATAATGCAGGGAGTAGTGTCTATAATGCAGGGTATAGAGTCTATAATGCCGGGAGTAGTATCTATAATGCAGAGAGTAGAGTATATAATGCAGGATATAGAGTCTATAATGCAGGGAGTAGTATCTATAATGCAGAGAGTAGAGTATATAATGCAGGATATAGAGTCTATAATGCAGGGAGTAGAGTATATAATGCAGGGTATAGAGTCTATAATGCAGAGAGTAGAGTCTATAGTGCAGGGAGTATCATCTATAATGCAGGGAGTTGTGTCTATAGTGCAGGGAGTATCATCTATAATGCAGAGAGTAGAGTATATAATGCAGGGAGAAGAGTCTATAATGCAGGCAGTAGAGTATATCATGAAGGGAGAAGAGTCTATAATGCAGGCAGTAGAGTATATCATGAAGGGTATAGAGTCTATAATGCAGGGAGTAGAGTATATAATGCAAGGTATAGAGTCTATAATGCAGGGAGTAGTGTCTATAATGCAGGGCGTAGAGTATATAATGCAGGGTATAGAGTCTATAATGCAGGGAGTAGAGTATATAATGCAGGGTATAGAGTCTATAATGCAGGGAGTAGAGTCTATAATGCAGGGAGTAGAGTATATAATGCAGGAAGTAGAGTATATAATGCAGGGTTTAGAGTCTATAAAGCAGGGAGTAGAGTATATAATGCAGGGTATAGCGTATATAATGCAGGGAGTAGTGTATATAATGCAGGAAGTAGAGTTTATAATGCAGGGTATAGAGTATATAATGCAGGCTATAGAGTCTATAATGCAGGGAGTAGTGTCTATAATGCAGGGAGTAGAGTATATAATGCAGGGTATAGAGTCATAATGCAGGGAGTAGTGTCTATAATGCAGGGAGTAGTGTCTATAATGCAGGGAGTAGAGTATATAATGCAGGGAGTAGAGTATATAATGCAGGGTATAGAGTCATAATGCAGGGAGTAGTGTCTATAATGCAGGGAGTAGAGTATATAATGCAGGGTATAGAGTCATAATGCAGTGAGTAGTGTCTATAATGTAGGGAGTAGTGTCTATAGTGCAGGGAGTAGAGTCTATAATGCAGGGAGTAGAGTATATAATGCAGGAAGTAGAGTATATAATGCAGGGTATAGAGTCTATAATGCAGGGAGTAGTGTCTATAATGCAGGGAGTAGAGTCTATAATGCAGGGAGTAGAGTATATAATGCAGGAAGTAGAGTATATAATGCAGGGAGTAGAGTCTATAATGCAGGGAGTAGAGACTAATGCAGGGAGTAGAGTATATAATGCAGGAAGTAGAGTATATAATGCAGGGAGTAGAGTATATAATGCAGGGAGTAGAGTCTATAATGCAGGGAGTAGAGTCTATAATGCAGGGAGTAGAGTATATAATGCAGGGAGTAGAGTATATAATGCAGGGAGTAGAGTCTATAATGCAGGGAGTAGAGACTGTAATGCTGCAATAGACTCATAGTTGATGTCATAAATTCCAAATTTAATACAGTTGTCACAGACTATTTGAATATTAATTTCCTGTACTTACATTATACGTAAACGCCTTTTCATCAGGTTTTTGTTTGGCAGACCTCACTTGTGTAGTGACATTATAAAATTATATTTTTGGTATCAAACTGTTTTTTTTTATTCTGGTTGTCCTGAAAAAATAAAAAAGTGAAGCACTTCAATGTGAGGGTTCGCCAAGCAGATACATGAAAAGAGTGACAAAACTGGACTGATACGCTGATTGGGTTTGGGACTGATTAAATTAAATTATGTTTCTGGTAATAGCCACTGTGACACAATTCTGACCAAGATTGAACCTTGAACTCACCCTTGACCACAGGCCAAACTCTATTCCTAGCTCACAACTCCAACCCTAACCTTGCCATAGCCTTATCACAAAACACCAGCAAAATGTTCTCCAAAAAGGACCTAGAGATAATCCAGACTGAATATGAAGGCAGTTTCACATCAGAGGATGGCAAATTACCCAAAATATTAGAGAGTGAGTCAATTAATCACGTATACTACTGGTGTGTAATGTGTGAGTATCCCCTGTTGAACATGAATTACAGGGCGGCTTAGAGTGTGACGTGGTGCATCAACGTTAATCTGGAACATACTGGTAACCTCTCCTCTCGCATTCCTCTCTCTGTTCCTCTCCTCTGTTTTCTCCCCTCCTCTGCTGTCTTCTCCTCTCCTCCTCTTCTCTAAGCTGCTTCAGAGGAAGTCAAATGAAAAGGGATCTGGCAGACCAAATTAAATGCAGTTCTGTCAGTGCCGCTCAAATCCCTCTTTCCCTTCAGTCTTTTTCTCTCTTAATTTATCTCCCTCTGTCCCTCCATCTGTTTCTCTTTCCATCTCTCTCCCACCCTTGCTCTCTCTCCCCTCCATCTCTTT
This sequence comes from Oncorhynchus gorbuscha, assembly GCF_021184085.1. Taxonomy (NCBI): domain Eukaryota; kingdom Metazoa; phylum Chordata; class Actinopteri; order Salmoniformes; family Salmonidae; genus Oncorhynchus; species Oncorhynchus gorbuscha. The sequence continues at coordinate 6,464,183 of NC_060176.1, forward strand.
CTCCCTCTGTTTCTCTCCATCCTCTTTCTCCCTCTGTTTCTCTCCCTCCATCTCTCCCCTCAGAGGGAGGTGTGATGGATCTGTTACTCTGACTGACTCTGACTGCTTGTTAAGAGCAGTCTCTTCCTGTCACATCCACCAGTCACACACTTTCATTTCCTCCTATTACACAGCTACCTCTTTCCATCTCCTCTCCATTCTTCCCCTCCTCTCAAAACCCGCAATGCAAGGGAGACTCTTTTCCCAGCCTTTTTAATCAGTTTCTGACAATCCACCTGTCTGTCTTCATTCGTGTGAGGACAGGTTTGATTGTGGGTTCTTGAGAAGGGAGCGGAGCAGGATTCAGAGATGTTCAAATCACCCTCACTTCCCTCTACACCGATGGGACAGGTGTCAAAACATTTGATGACACGGGCGGCGAGCCGAGGACATGTGACCGATTGCACCTGAGGAGAATGGGACGTCAGGTAAATCAGCTGACCAGAGGAGAGAATGGTGGCTGGCTATAGGTCAGGTCCCTATGGAAACTGTACTGTAGCCGTCACCTTGCATCAAGCACTAATCTTCATATGATTGACAGCTTGAGAAACTATGAGAAAGTGCATTCCGTGTGTATCAACGTCTCTGAAATGAGTTCTCACCATCTCAATGGATTGCTTTCCTTTACAGTTCTCCTCAATCATGTTTGTCTGCTGTGTGATTCAGCACTGCTGAGTAAAACTGAACCATAACTGAACTGAAACCTATTTAACCTGCTTTAAACCCACTAAATGCTGACTCTGTATGTATGTGTGTCTCTTCACCCTGGAGGTGTGAGGGGTCAGGGGTTCAGAGGAGAGGGGAAGAGCCCCTCTGTCCCCCCTCTGCCCCAGCATGGATGATGACAGAAGCCACCAAAGGAGCAGGAGAAGACCCACAACAGGATCCTCACACTGATGGCAGGTCTGAACTCACGTTCACCTCTCCTGTTAATTCTTAGTAAACACACTGGCAACAGGCTCCCAAGAGGGGCGTATGTGTGTGCGTGTGTGGGTGCGTGTGCGTGTGTGTGTGTCTATGTGTGTTTGTTGTGCTGTGTTCAGGAGGGTCTGACTGACCGGTGATGAGTGACCCCTTCAGGTTTAGCCCCAGGCTGATCCCCAGGCTGATCCCCAGGCCCTTCGGAGACTACTGCTTGTTTACTGCACTGAGCCAGAGCAAGTTCCGTACCATGCCCCAGACCCACACCTACCCAGCCCCACACCGGCCTGCCCTACACCCCAAGCCCACACCTACCCAGCCCAGCCTGCCCTACACCTACAGTCCACATCTACCCTACCCGAGCCCCACACCTACCAAGCCCCAGCCTGCCCTACAACCCAATCCCACACCTACCCAGCCCAGCATGCCCTACACCCACAACCCACACCTACCCAACCCAGAATGCTCTACACCCACAGTCCCACACCTACCCAGCCCCAGCCTTCTCTTCACCCACAGCCCACACCTACCCAGCCCAGAATGCACTACACACAGAGCCCACACCTACCCAGCCCAGCCTGCCCTACACCCACAGGCCAAACCTACCAAGCCCAGCCTGCCCTACACCAACAGCTCACTTCTACTCAGCCCAGCCTGCCCTACTACACCCACAGCCAACACCTACCCATCTCAGCCTGCCCTACACCCACAAACCACACCTACCCAGCCCAGCCTGCCCAATTCACACAGCCCACACCTACCCAGCCCAGCCTGCACTACTCTCACAGCCCACACCTACCCAGCCCAGCCTGCCCTACTCACACAGCCCACACCTACCCATCCCAGCCTGCCCTACTCCCACAGCCAACAACTACCCAGCCTGCCCTACACCCATAGCCCACACCTGCCCTACTCCCACAGCCCACACCTACCCAGGCCAGCATGCCCTATACCCACAGCACACACCTACCCAGGCCAGCCTGCCCTACACCCACAGCCCACACCTACCCAGCCGTCTCTACACCCACAGCCAACACCTTTATCCTCTCAGCCTCATCTGTTAGCACCGGGTGGCCCTCTCCTCCCCCTCTGTTTACATCCAGATGACAGCACCCGTCCTCAGCTTCCTGATGCTGACCAGAGATGTCCCCATGACCCGGGGTTGGGACCAAGGGGGAGAGAAAGGGCAGAGGGGAACCTAAAGCTGCCACACCCAGATCCAGCTCTATACTCTTGTCCACCAGCTCCAGCATTGTGCATTTAATCTAAAGAAAGGCCTCCAGATTTCCTAGCTTAGGTAAACGAATACAAACATAGACTGAGAACAACTTCTAAAGACCAAACTCCAGGGCAAGCCCGGCAAGAGACCTGAGGTGGCAGAACTGAGTGCTCGGGTTGGGGTGTAGGGTTTGAGCATAGCCTGAAGGTAGGGATGGGCAGTTCCTCTTGCTGTTCCGTAGGCAAGTACCATGGTCTTGTAGTGGATCTGAGCTTCAACTGGAAGCCAGTGGAGTGTGCGAAGGAGCGTGGTGACATGAGAGAACTTGGGGAGGTTGAAAACCAGGCAGGCTGCAGCATCCTGGATAAGTTGTAGGGGTTTGATGGTACAAGCAGGGAGCCCAGCCAACAGCGAGTTGCAGTAGTCCAGACGGTACAGGACAAGACCCTGGATTAGGACCTGTGTGAGGGAAGGTTGTACTTTACGGATGTTGTAGAGCATGAACCTGCAGGAGCGAGCCACTGCTTTCATGTTTGCAGAGAACGACAGGGTGTTGTCTAGGGTAACGCCAAGATTCTTTCCACTCTGGGAGGGTGACACTGTGGAGTTGTCAACTGTGATGGAGAGGTCTTTAAGTGGGCAGGCCGTCGACGGGAGGAAGAGCAGCTCAGTCTTGTCGAGGTTGAGCTTGAGGTGGTGGGCCGTCATCCAAGTTGAGATATCTGCCAGAGATGAGTGTCGCCACCTGGGTGTCAGAAGGGGGAAAAGTGAAAAGTAGTTGAGTGTCATCCGCATAGCAATGATAGGAGAGACCATGTGAGGATATGACGGAGCAGAGTGACATGGTGTATAGAGAGAAGAGGGCCTAGAACCGAGCCTTGGGGGACACCAGTAGTGAGAGTACGTGGTGCATACACAGATCCTCTCCATGTCACCTGGTGACACGCACAACTAACAAACAACTATCTAACATCTGATCTCAAATACCACCATTTGTGTTTCCATATAAAACGACTGGGAACAAAATAAAAGTGAGGGTAGACGGGGCTGTGTTATTATGGTGCTATGCTTCACTACCAGTCCAAAGGTGACTGGTTTGGTCACAGTGTAACTTATAGAAAGTATATTACTAGGGAGGAAGTAGGAAGTGATAGGAAAATAAGCTCCAGAGTGGTTCACATACCATAAATACTGCAGTGCATTCAGACTGACCCTAGAGTATCGTTCAAATTGTTAACACCCCATGAAAAGTCTTATTGCCTGACTTCAGATCAGCAGTTGCAGGCATGTTGGATTATATCTGGCTCTACTTCCTCTTTTGGACCAGGCTATGACTCACACTCATCTCCCCACACTGCAGTTAAAAGTTACCCACAGATCTGAAATCAGATTAACCTACCCTCAATTCTAACCTTATCCATTGCGGAGTAAAGACATATCTGACCCTGTATCAGTGGTTAGAGATAGGGCAGCATATACCTTACTGCTCTGCACACCTCTGTCTGTCTGACTCCCTGGCACAGCCACATTTATCAGTCCCAGCAATGTACAGGCCTCCTCGTCAGACTCTCTGTGCCAACTACAGGCTGCCCATAATGGAGGCCTAGCCCGGCCCAGTAATCCATCCTTCTGTTTACGACTGCTGGGGCCTCTCTTACACAACCAGCAACATGGAGGAGCTCATGTCACGCTGACCAAGACGGCCAACCTCAAACATCCACACAGATATCTGAACCAGCCAGAGTCTTAACCCTGCTCTCTCTCACTCCTTCTCCATGTCTTTCTATCTGTCCCTCTGTCTCACTCTCTCTGTGTGTCCCTCTCTCGGTGTCTCTTTCTAGCTCTCTTCATCCAGCCCTACTCTAACTCACTCCATCTCCCCTTTTGGTCTGACACTATCACTCTAGCTCAGGGTAGATTTCAGGCCTATTCTCCAAATCATCTGACACTTTGTGGCTGCTCCAGTTGCTCCTGCCCCGACATCTTATTTCATAGGCCCAGGGAGTGGGGTTTGGCAAGCTGCTAATACATGAAACCAATATGACTTCCACAACTGGTCGGTGGAAAAAGGCATCAGGCACCTTGCTTCGGGTAATTGATAGCTTCTGCTGGCTGATATGGACAACCAGGGAACTGTGAACATGCTGTGTGCGCGTGCGTGTGTGCGTGTGTGTCTCTCGCTCTGGCTTCCCAGGTTACGTTGCTCTGGGGGTAACAGTCACACGGCTGGAAACATTATATTAGCCCAGGAAATAAGCCCGAGCCACTTTCACTTTCCTGTGACATCACACAACCAGTAATAAAAGTGCTGCTCTTACCTATTCCTGCATATCATGACATTACAGTTGCCCCATATAGAGACCTGGCTGAAATTTGATTTGCCAAATTTCCATGAGGACTGGTGGGAAGATAGCTAAAGCTTCTGCATGGGGACTGACTGGGATGGTTGGGGTGAATTAGTGTCATGTGTTGACTTGGTCTCATCACTGTGCAGGCTAAGTCCACTTTGAAGGCCCCTGACTGTTGACATCACTAAAGCTGAGCAGGCATTGGAGTGAACAGACTGAGGGGTGGGGGGCTGGAAAAACACTAGGCCTCTCACAGAGAAGGGGTGTGTGTGTGTGTGTGTGTGTGTGTGTGTGTGTGTGTGTGTGTGTGTGTGTGTGTGTGTGTGTGTGTGTGTGTGTGTGTGTGTGTGTGTGTGTGTGTGTGTGTGTGTGTGTGTGTGTGTGTGGTACTTGTGATCTCCGTGGTAATTGAAAGGCTGCCCTTTCCACCAGATTAACCCCTTAAGGGTCATGGGTGCCATCAATTATGTCACCCCCAAACTGGGCTTCCCTATACACACCGAATTATATGAAGTGTAAAACATTAGAAAAATGTGTCTGAAACATCAGAGAAGCACATTTGAGCAGACAAGGGGGGGGTGTGGGGTTGTAAAGAGACACCATAGAAGGAGTAGGCCTCAACAAGTGAGTGTGTTTGAAGGGATTGTCATGCACTAGCAAGGGCAGGGTGTCTATGTACGGCAGAGCTCCAGTCCATCTTTAAGGGCAGAATGCAGGGAGGACGGACGGACATATGCTTTGCACAGGGCCAAATGAGGCAGAACCCAATTGGCTTTTGTGGTCGTTTCTTTTGGTGGGAAAGAAAAAGCAAATCTGTTTGAGGGTCGCAATCCAACAGTCAAATTCAGCCCCACAAACATCACACAAAACCCTACTCGCACGGCTCTCACCGTTGCACAGGTCAGCATGACCAGCAGTTGAATTTAATGGTTAAACCACATACCCCCATCTAAATGAGCTCTGCAGATGGCTACCACACACACACACGCACACGGATTTGCCTCCACATCAGGGGACTGGTAAGGACATAGACATTCTACACAGACTACTACCCCAGCCTTCCTGACTAGACTAAATGAATCACTGTCCCCCATAAGAAAGCATCTGGGGTATAAGGACTAACTTAGGACAGAAAAGATGGAGCTTGACAGAGATGGAAGACACATGGCACTTGCTCACATGAGCATGTTACTAGACTGCTCCCTCCCTCCACCTAGAGGTTGATCACAGATGGTAGATAGCAGATTCGGATCAGCACCTCTCTCTTGCCAATAAAATATTTTTGCTGACTGGGGGAAAGACAGGATCTCTCCCAGAAAGGTACAATGTTACACACACTCCAATGCTCCACACCACATTTCCTAAAACATGCTAAACCAATAATGGGGATTTCCATCATTCTCCTGCAGCATCACAGGCACAGGAGAAGGTGGTTTAGCATGTCTATAGGGACAGAACTGGGCCATTTATAGGAGGTAAGCTCTGATTGACTAGAGTTAACATTAGAGTAGGGCTGAAAATGCTGCGATTTAACTGTTCCATTGAAAGAACACAGGCCTCAGACCCATCAGGTCAACCCCAGCTCTGGCAAGTGAGGTATGTGACTGTATGAACAGAAAGGTCTGAGGTCCATCACTGCTCTGGCTAGAGAGGTATGTGACTGTATGAACAGAAAGGCCTGAGGTTCATCACTGCTCTGGCTAGAGAGGTATGTGACTGTATGAACAGAAAGGCCTGAGGTTCATCACTGCTCTGGCTAGAGGAGGTATGTGACTGTATGAACAGAAAGGCCTGAGGTTCATCACTGCTCTGACTAGAGAGGTATGTGACTGTATGAACAGAAAGGCCTGAGGTTCATCACTGCTCTGACTAGAGAGGTATGTGACTGTATGAACAGAAAGGCCTGAGGTTCATCACTGCTCTGACTAGAGAGGTATGTGACTGTATGAACAGAAAGGCCTGAGGTCCATCGCTGCTCTGGCTAGAGAGGTATGTGACTGTATGAACAGAAAGGCCTGAGGTTCATCACTTCTCTGGCTAGAGAGGTATGCGACAGTATGAACAGAAAGGCCCGAGGTTCATCACTTCTCTGGCTAGAAAGGTATGTGACTGTATGAACAGAAAGGCCTGAGGTTCATCACTGCTCTGACTAGAGAGGTATGTGACTGTATGAACAGAAAGGCCTGAGGTCCATCACTGCTCTGACTAGAGAGGTATGTGACTGTATGAACAGAAAGGCCTGAGGTCCATCACTGCTCTGGCTAGAGAGGTATGTGACAGTATGAACAGAAAGGCCTGAGGTTCATCACTGCTCTGACTAGAGAGGTATGTGACAGTATGAACAGAAAGGCCTGAGGTCCATCACTGCTCTGGCTAGAGAGGTATGTGACTGTATGAACAGAAAGGCCTGAGGTCCATCACTGCTCTGGCTAGAGAGGTATGTGACTGTATGAACAGGAAGGCCTGAGGTCCATCACTGCTCTGGCTAGAGAGGTATGTGACTGTATGAACAGAAAGGCCTGAGGTCCATCACTGCTCTGGCTAGAGAGGTATGTGACAGTATGAACAGAAAGGCCTGAGGTTCATCACTGCTCTGGCTAGAGAGGTATGTGACTGTATGAACAGAAAGGCCTGAGGTCCATCACTGCTCTGGCTAGAGAGGTATGCGACAGTATGAACAGAAAGGCCCGAGGTCCATCACTGCTCTGGCTAGAGAGGTATGCGATAGTATGAACAGAAAGGCCCGAGGTTCATCACTTCTCTGGCTAGAAAGGTATGTGACTGTATGAACAGGAAGGCCTGAGGTAAGGCTACATTACTGTGTGAAAGACCTGTCAGATCCCACTCATGTCTTTATCCTGGGAGTGAAGCTGGCAGGTCTGCTAAGTCTGTTAGAGAGAGAGGAATACATAGTGGACTAGTATGAGTTCCCTAGGGGTGCAGTCCCATTGTAAAGGCTGTAGTAGAGTACTGTCAGGGCTAATACAGACATCTCCTCTATAAGGTCCCCAGGCTCTGACAGACATGAGGCTAACTGACCCGTATGAACCCCTGTCTCCTGTACTGGGTGGTCTAGAACAAGACAACCCCCATTTACATTCATGAGTAATATGAGTTAGAAAATGGAAAGGATACTATCTGTTTTTAGACTTGTGAATTTATCCCACTACACACACACCCCTGCTCATTTTATTGTGTGTGCTTCTGCTCCCCACCCAGGGAGCCCGGCAGGCTGATGGGAGCTGAGTGGGTAAACAGTGTTTATAAGGCAGTTAGCCAGCAGAGAGAGGATGCAGCCCTCCAGGCAGCTCTTACCCAAATAAAACAGACATTTATTACACCGTACATGACCCTCTCATTACACATAAATAGGAATTAATGAGAGCTATATCTGGCGCTCCCCACGGAGGGAGGCGGGCCCCTCTAAAGGACTACCGTTAATTACACTGTCCTACATCTCACCCACTTAACACCGCCCACTAGCGTGAGCTATCTGGGGGGGAGAGACCCCCTCCCCCCTACCTGCAGAGATCTGATTGCCCCTGTGAGCTTTAGCAAGATGGTATGACCCAAAAATGAGTTGGAGTTGGTTTAAGACATTTTGGGGGGATACTGTACTGTATCATTGTGTTTTTTTATAGCATAATAATCATCTTGAGAGTAAAGTGTGGAGGTACTGTATATGTTGACCAACAAACACACTCGATGTTTTATCTCAGTTGGCTTGTCCACCTCATACAGGACCTCCTGAAAGAGAAACAAACTAAAAAACATTACTGAGCTCCACTACTCCTCTCACTTATCACCCAACCTGCATCACATCATCCATCTCCCTCTCTCTCCCCACATCACATCATCCATCTCCCTCTCTCACCCCACATCCATTCATCCATCTCCCTCTCTCACCCCACATCCATTCATCCATCTCCCTCTCTCACCCCACATCCATTCATCCATCTCCCTCTCTCACCCCACATCCATTCATCCATCTCCCTCTCTCACCCCACATCCATTCATCCATCTCCTTCTCTCTCCCCACATCCATTCATCCATCTCCCTCTCTCACCCCACATCCATTCATCCATCTCCCTCTCTCACCCCACATCCATTCATCCATCTCCCTCTCTCACCCCACATCCATTCATCCATCTCCTTCTCTCTCCCCACATCCATTCATCCATCTCCCTCTCTCACCCCACATCCATTCATCCATCTCCCTCTCTCACCCCACATCCATTCATCCATCTCCCTCTCTCACCCCACATCCATTCATCCATCTCCCTCTCTCACCCCACATCCATTCATCCATCTCCCTCTCTCACCCCACATCCATTCATCCATCTCCCTCTCTCACCCCACATCCATTCATCCATCTCCCTCTCTCACCCCACATCCATTCATCCATCTCCCTCTCTCACCCCACATCCATTCATCCATCTCCCTCTCTCACCCCACATCCATTCATCCATCTCCCTCTCTCACCCCACATCCATTCATCCATCTCCCTCTCTCACCCCACATCCATTCATCCATCTCCCTCTCTCACCCCACATCCATTCATCCATCTCCCTCTCTCACCCCACATCCATTCATCCATCTCCCTCTCTCACCCCACATCCATTCATCCATCTCCCTCTCTCACCCCACATCCATTCATCCATCTCCCTCTCTCACCCCACATCCATTCATCCATCTCCCTCTCTCACCCCACATCCATTCATCCATCTCCCTCTCTCACCCCACATCCATTCATCCATCTCCCTCTCTCACCCCACATCCATTCATCCATCTCCCTCTCTCACCCCACATCCATTCATCCATCTGACTGCCGTTTAAATCCTCCCATTATCTCTTCCTCTACTTTCCCCAGCAAGTCTCCACCCCCCCCCCCTCCACCTGAAACGTCCCAAATAATCTGCTGCATCTTCTCCATAATTCCTCTCTTTCTTTGCGATTCTTCAAGCGAATCAGACAATTGTTACAGTCCTCTTCCCATCAGGATTCCCCCGTTCTCCTGCTCTTTGTTCTCAACGCAGCTTAACGCACTTAAGAGCCTGAACACGATAGCTGCACTGGCGACTTTGGAGAATTAAAATGGGGAATTGCACAACATGTGCAGAGGGGTGAGACTGGGGGAATTGGTAGGTGGGGTACTTCAGTTTTTAACTTTGCTCCCTGTCTGCTACTACTGTGCCTGCGACACAGAAAGAATCTATCTCAGGGGATGAACATGCAAGTTTGCTACAGGAAAACATGAATACATTTTATAATACATTTTTTATTCGCAGAAATTAAAACAAGCACCCTTCTGTGTCTGGGGGAAAGGTAGGACTGAATGTTCCTGTCTGCTGCTACACTGTCTAGAGCCAGAGCCTACAGTGAAACAGTACTTCCTCAGTTTGCTTTTCATTCCCACAAAAGAAAAACAGAACCGCCCCTCTGTGTCTGTGTTAATTGACTCGATCCCACACAGAGACGAGCATCAGATCAGTTGGAGAATAAATAATTACACCTGGATCAAAGTGATGCAATAATTGCATGTCAAGTGTTGGTTAACGTTAATGTCTATTGTCAGCAGAAAGAGGGTGTGCTTTGGTATGAGAGTATGGAGACATCTTTCTTTCATCTCTGTTTCTGCTTAACTCTCTCACTGTCTGTCTTTCTCTATCTCTGTCTCTCTCTCTTTCTAACTCTTTCGCTCTCTCTCTTTCTCTCCTCTCTCTCTCCCTTCAATCTCTTTCTTTCTCACTCTATATATCCTTTCCCCTCTCTCCCTCTGGGTTTCTGTGACAGAAGCAGGCATGGAGAGGCCCTGCAGCTAGCCCGCCCGTCCTCCCGTCCACAGCCACAGTGAATGTGATTAAGCTGAGCAGTGATTCATCTGCTCTGCCCTGTAATTCCTCTCTACCACTTTAATGGATGTTATCGGCCCCCTCTGAAGACTTATCTTGCTGATCAGGGCCTGGCTAGGAGGAAAAACAACCTGCTACATAAATAAATAATGGAGGAAGGGGATTGGAGGAGCTGCTAAGAGGAGAAGACTGATCAGTCCCGGTAAAGTGCTCATTTGTTTTCTAAGAAAAATAGACAAGTGACTTCAAAGTCTGCCAATACTGTAGAAACACGGTCAACATCACAATCCATCAGACAAACTAAATGAATGACCCAAACTGGTGTCAATAACAAATATCTTTGTTTTTTATGAACGCGCAAAGAAAGAGATATTCTATAGGTAATTATACATGGTTTGGGATGAAATTATAAAAAGCAAGAAAATGAGCTTGAGGGTTTGAGGGTTTGCTGAGCTTTTTCTTCATTATGGAATAAGAAGCAAAACAATAGCACTTCCTTATTTGATGTGTCCATATCAGGAGTTCATCTTAGATGAAAAGTAGGGTAATGATGTCTCAGACTGCCCCATACGCTCCATATACAGTAAAGGCCGACAGCACTGAGCAACTTGCCTCCGGTCTCTTCCCATTGTGTGAACCAAAACACCCCAAATCACCCCACTTTTCTCCAGAAGACAATGACTTGTATTATGTTTACTGTTAAATTATCAGAGAGAAAAATCACATACACTATTACATCTATGACTAATAATGATAGCAAATTAAACAGATAGCAGGATGTGGTCAATCATTGTTAGGTATTCTTTTTAAATAATACAGAGGAAATCCCGAGAACCTAGGAGAGTGCCTTCAACGTCACGTCAACAGCTGAAATGGATTTAGACCTTGGGAGGCCGTGTGTAGTGTGTGGCGTGTGCACACAAGGCTGGGTGGCCTGTGACGTCCTTCTGTGCAGCGAAAGGGTTAAAAAATCTATTTCTATTCACTCTCTCTCACACACACACACACACACACACACACACACACACACACACACACACACACACACACACACACACACACACACACACACACACACACACACACACACACACACACACACACACACACACACACACACACACACACACACACACACACACACACACACACTGGTTTTACTGTGGATTCTGTCACACAGCCAATCCCCTACTGAGATTCCAGTCAGTACCTATGTCTTCAGGTGCAGTGGCTGCAGGTAACATAAACACTGCTGCCTTGCCTCTGCAGCCCCACTCCGCAGCGCACCGTATCTGTGCTGCATGAAATTCTCTAAAGGGGTTTAAGTATTTACCCAGAACACTATCAGGCTCTGCCGAAAATGTAGCTTACCCTGTTGAATAAGTACTTCAAAGAGAATCGCAAATACCTTTTGCCTGCAATTCATGCTCCATTTTCTACCCCTCTCTCTCTTACTTTTCTTCTCATTTTATATTTCCCCTCAACACAAGCCTGCTCCATAATGTCAAATGTATTATCAGCCATATATTTCCTTTTTAAATGAATAATAACAATAATCTTGGAGTAATTTCAGTGTGGAGGGTTGTAAATAGGTTGCAGCAGGTGTGTTAATATAGAGCTGGAGGTAAACAAGGCCGAGCTGGAATGAACACCAGGATTATACACTATTCTGTGTTCTGTGATAAGGACAACACACACTACTATCCAGGTAGCCTGGTGCACGCACACACGCACGCACGCACGCACGCACACACACACACACGCACGTGCACGCGCACGCACACGCACACGCACACACACACACACACGGAAGCATAAACTACTCCACATTTCATATACTGTTCTATACACACACAAAAATCACAAACACATGCAAATAATCACAGACACCCTTAAAATTACAAACATACTCAATATCGATAACAGACAGCTACAGTGGATTCTACTAAAACGCTAAACTAAAAAACTGCTGAGATTTAAAAGAAGATAATGAATGGTTTCATAATAAAAATATAGAAGTAATAAAAATGCTCTTTAAACAATGTACTACTTAGTTCACACTTACCATTAATCTGGCTTGCATGTGTGTGGCCTGTATATGAAACTGTTAGAACATTTGATTTATTTCAACTTTATTTAACCAGGTAGGCAAAATGTTGCCCTAGAATGTCAAACTAGAGAGTGAAACAGAGTAGTATGATTCTACTGTAGCTAAGCCTGAATAAACTAGAGAGTGAAACAGAGTAGTGTGATTCTACTGTAGCTAAGCCTGAATAAACTAGAGAGTGAAACAGAGTAGTGTGACTCTACTGTAGCTAAGCCTGAATAAACTAGAGAGTGAAACAGAGTAGTGTGATTCTACTGTAGCTAAGCATGAATAAACTAGAGAGTGAAGCAGAGTAGTATGATTCTACTGTAGCTAAGCCTGTTATAAACTAGAGAGTGAAGCAGAGTAGTATGATTATACTGTAGCTAAGCCTGAATAAACTAGAGAGTGAAGCAGAGTAGTATGATTCTACTGTAGCTAAGCCTGAATAAACTAGAGAGTGAAGCAGAGTAGTATGATTCTACTGTAGCTAAGCCTGAATAAACTAGAGAGTGAAACAGAGTAGTATGATTCTACTGTAGCTAAGCCTGAATAAACTAGAGAGTGAAACAGAGTAGTATGATTCTACTGTAGCTAAGCCTGAATAAACTAGAGAGTGAAACAGAGTAGTATGATTCTACTGTAGCTAAGCCTGAATAAACTAGAGAGTGAAACAGAGTAGTATGATTCTACTGTAGCTAAGCCTGAATAAACTAGAGAGTGAAACAGAGTAGTATGATTCTACTGTAGCTAAGCCTGAATAAACTAGAGTGAAACAGAGTAGTATGATTCTACTGTATCTAAGCCTGAATAAACTAGAGAGTGAAACAGAGTAGTATGATTCTACTGTAGCTAAGCCTGTTATAAACTAGAGAGTGAAGCAGAGTAGTATGATTCTACTGTAGCTAAGCCTGAATAAACTAGAGAGTGAAACAGAGTAGTGTAATTCTACTGTAGCTAAGCCTGAATAAACTAGAGAGTGAAACAGAGTAGTATGATTCTACTGTAGCTAAGCCTGAATAAACTAGAGTGAAACAGAGTAGTATGATTCTACTGTAGCTAAGCCTCAATAAACTAGAGAGTGAAACAGAGTAGTATGATTCTACTGTAGCTAAGCCTCAATAAACTAGAGTGAAACAGAGTAGTATGATTCTACTGTATCTAAGCCTCAATAAACTAGAGTGAAACAGAGTAGTATGATTCTACTGTATCTAAGCCTGAATAAACTAGAGTGAAACAGAGTAGTATGATTCTACTGTAGCTAAGCCTCAATAAACTAGAGAGTGAAACAGAGTAGTATGATTATACTGTATCTAAGCCTGAATAAACTAGAGTGAAGCAGAGTAGTATGATTCTACTGTAGCTAAGCCTCAATAAACTAGAGAGTGAAACAGAGTAGTATGATTCTACTGTAGCTAAGCCTTAATAAACTAGAGAGTGAAACAGAGTAGTATGATTCTACTGTAGCTAAGCCTCAATAAACTAGAGAGTGAAACAGAGCAGTATGATTCTACTGTAGCTAAGCCTCAATAAACTAGAGAGTGAAACAGAGTAGTATGATTCTACTGTATCTAAGCCTGAATAAACTAGAGTGAAACAGAGTAGTATGATTCTACTGTATCTAAGCCTGAATAAACTAGAGTGAAACAGAGTAGTATGATTCTACTGTAGCTAAGCCTGAATAAACTAGAGTGAAACAGAGTAGTATGATTCTACTGTAGCTAAGCCTGAATAAACTAGAGTGAAACAGAGTAGTATGATTCTACTGTAGCTAAGCCTGAATAAACTAGAGTGAAACAGAGTAGTATGATTCTACTGTAGCTAAGCCTCAATAAACTAGAGAGTGAAACAGAGTAGTATGATTCTACTGTATCTAAGCCTGAATAAACTAGAGTGAAACAGAGTAGTATGATTCTACTGTAGCTAAGCCTGAATAAACTAGAGAGTGAAGCAGAGTAGTATGATTCTACTGTATCTAAGCCACAAGCCTTTAAATGTCCTGCTCTTTCTTACCCACCGGGCACAGAAAAACAACCACTAGCACAACCCCAAAAAAAACATTCCCCCAAAAATGATTAACACTGAAACTGCACACTACAGAACCATAACATCTATAATGTTTTACAAACCCATCAAATAAGTGGATAGGGATTAATTGGCCCTGACGACCTTAAAATAATTATATGAACAGTGCAACTCTAAACTCCCAATGAAATTGATACACTTTGATAATTAGATTCTTGGCTCTGACCCGCTGAAGTCAATAAAGGTTATTAAGGCCAATTGCTGTCTAAACGCATTAGAGGCAGAGTAAACTGTCTGTCTATAGGAGGGAGGGAGGCCCTCCTGCACTAGTTCAGCCCAGCACCAATACAATAATCCATTCTGCGTCCTGAGGTTTCTCCTCTCCCGCCGGTGTCTGTCTGCACTCTGCCATACAAAACCAGATTGGATTCGCTTAACCTTTCCAGAGCTTTGATCAAATGAGCTCACACTGCAATAACATTTACATTGACCCCCCTCTCTCTTTATTTCTCTCTTTCTCTCTCCCACTCTCTCCCTGAAGCTCCATCCCCTCCTCCCCCTTGCTAGGTCAATAACCTAATCAGCTATCGATGGCGACCTGGCCAGCCTGTGAGTGATTGCTCTGTGCTCCCCCTGAGTCGCTCCCCCTCAGCAGCCCCAGATTGTTACTGAGGACCTACATTAAAGACGGAGGAAGCGAGGGAAAGGAGAAGAGAAATGATGAAACGGACACAGGCCGCGTCCCTACACATCACGTTCCTCCACGGCTACATGACGGGAGTGTGACCAAACCCAGAGGAAGAGAGAGACTGACAAAATGGTTACAGGGAGACGCTAGAAGACATGGCCCGGGTACCCCTTCCTGTTTTGTAGACCTTGAAGTATACAAATATATTCAAGTGTGTGGATTATATTTATTGTGAAAGTAGATACATTTTCTTGATACACGCTGAAAGATTTTCATCTACAAGGATCGTTCAACTGTCAAATGAGGAATAGAGAGAAGGAGAAAAAGGAAAGCGAGAGAAAGAGAGAGAGGTAGGGAGAGAAGGAGAAGAACAGAGAGAGAGAGAGAGAGAATACTGTATGAAATCTCTTTGCATGCCGGCAGCTTTTGAAGTTGTGATATGAGCAGCCACAGAAGTCAGGGAAAGTGACAAATTAGGGGAGAAGCTGTAGTGTGCAGGCAGAGCTGGTAAATCAATTAAAGTCAAACTGAGTGCATACATTAGCATCATCACACACACACATACATAAACACAAACACACACACAAACATACATAAACACACACCGATAAACACATACACATACATAAACACACACAGATAAACACATACACATACATAAACACAAACACACACACAAACATACATAAACACAAACACACACACATACATACATAAACACAAACACACACACAAACATACATAAACACAAACACACACACACATACATACGGACATATTCAATCAATCCCTATACCAGTCTGCTGTTCCCACATGCTTCAAGAGGGCCACCATTGTTCCTGTTCCCAAGAAAGCTAAGGTAACTGAGCTAAACGACTACCGCCCCGTAGCACTCACTTCCGTCATCATGAAGTGCTTTGAGAGACTAGTCAAGGACCATATCACCTCCACCCTACCTGACACCCTAGACCCACTCCAATTTGCTTACCGCCCAAATAGGTCCACAGACGATGCAATCTCAACCACACTGCACACTGCCCTAACCCACCTGGACAAGAGGAATACCTATGTGAGAATGCTGTTCATCGACTACAGCTCGGCATTCAACACCATAGTACCCTCCAAGCTCGTCATCAAGCTCGAGACCCTGGGTCTCGACCCCGCCCTGTGCAACTGGGTACTGGACTTCCTGACGGGCCGCCCCCAGGTGGTGAGGGTAGGCAACAACATCTCCTCCCCGCTGATCCTCAACACGGGGGCCCCACAAGGGTGCGTTCTGAGCCCTCTCCTGTACTCCCTGTTCACCCACGACTGCGTGGCCACGCACGCCTCCAACTCAATCATCAAGTTTGCGGACGACACAACAGTGGTAGGCTTGATTACCAACAACGACGAGACAGCCTACAGGGAGGAGGTGAGGGCCCTCGGAGTGTGGTGTCAGGAAAATAACCTCACACTCAACGTCAACAAAACTAAGGAGATGATTGTGGACTTCAGGAAACAGCAGAGGGAACACCCCCTATCCACATCGATGGAACAGTAGTGGAGAGGGTAGCTAGTTTTAAGTTCCTCGGCATACACATCACAGACAAACTGAATTGGTCCACTCACACTGACAGCGTCGTGAAGAAGGCGCAGCAGCGCCTATTCAACCTCAGGAGGCTGAAGAAATTCGGCTTGTCACCAAAAGCACTCACAAACTTCTACAGATGCACAATCGAGAGCATCCTGGCGGGCTGTATCACCGCCTGGTACGGCAACTGCTCCGCCCTCAACCGTAAGGCTCTCCAGAGGGTAGTGAGGACTGCACAACGCATCACCGGGGGCAAACTACCTGCCCTCCAGGACACCTACACCACCCGTTGTTACAGGAAGGCCATAAAGATCATCAAGGACATCAACCACCCGAACCACTGCCTGTTCACCCCGCTATCATCCAGAAGGCGAGGTCAGTACAGGTGCATCAAAGCTGGGACCGAGAGACTGAAAAACAGCTTCTATCTCAAGGCCATCAGACTGTTAAACAGCCACCACTAACACTGAGTGGCTGCTGCCAACACACTGTCATTGACACTGACCCAACTCCAGCCATTTTAATAATGGGAATTGATGGGAAATGATGTAAATATATCACTAGCCACTTTAAACAATGCTACCTTATATAATGTTACTTACCCTACATTATTCATCTCATATGCATATGTATATACTGTACTCTACATCATCGACTGCATCCTTATGTAACACATGTATCACTAGCCACTTTAACTATGCCACTTTGTTTACTTTGTCTACACACTCATCTCATATGTATATACTGTACTCGATACCATCTACTGTATGCTGCTCTGTACCATCACTCATTCATATATCCTTATGTACATGTTCCTTATCCCCTTACACTGTGTATAAGACAGTAGTTTTGGAATTGTTAGTTAGATTACTTGTTGGTTATCACTGCATTGTCGGAACTAGAAGCACAAGCATTTCGCTACACTCGCATTAACATCTGCTAACCATGTGTATGTGACAAATAAAATTTGATTTGATTTGATTTGATTTGATAAACACAAACACACACACACACATACATAAACACAAACACACACACACACATACATAAACACAAACACACACACAAACATACATAAACACAAACACACACACACACACATACATAAACACAAACACACACACATACATAAACACAAACACACACACATACATAAACACAAACACACACACATACATAAACACAAACACACACACAAACATACATAAACACAAACACACACACAAACATACATAAACACAAACACACACACAAACATACATAAACACAAACACACACACAAACATACATAAACACAAACACACACACACACATACATAAACACAAACACACACACAAACATACATAAACACAAACACACACACAAACATACATAAACACAAACACACACACACACACATACATAAACACAAACACACACACAAACATACATAAACACAAACACACACACAAACATACATAAACACAAACACACACACAAACATACATAAACACAAACACACACACACACATACATAAACACAAACACACACACACACATACATAAACACAAACACACACACAAACATACATAAACACAAACACACACACACACATACATAAACACAAACACACACACAAACATACATAAACACAAACACACACACAAACATACATAAACACAAACACACACACACACATACATAAACACAAACACACACACACACATACATAAACACAAACACACACACACACACACATACATAAACACAAACACACACACAAACATACATAAACACACACAGATAAACACATACACATAAACACACACACGTTAAACACACACACAAACACACACAAAAAAAGGAAATATGCCATTTTCTGTTGCTTCTCCCACACAGCAAAGAAAAGGATATAAAAGATAATAAATGCCACACCAGTATTTAAAATATTTTGCATAAAGCCAGACTGTCTCTCTCCTTTTGTCAGCCAGGTGGAAGCTATTCATTGTTGCTGGTTTAAGTAAATGTCAGGATTGTATGAGATCCATGATAGTAGGTCCTAGGGGGGCTGGGCTGCGGACCGGGCCCATCCAAACCATAACAGGGTTCCACCGCCCCTCGCTCCATTCCTAGTCTGGATCACAGGGGAACAGAGCCTTTATACCCCTGTCCTTTAACCACGGGGCGCAGCCTGTACCCCTCGTCTTCTGAGAGAGGTGGAACCCTGGACCTTCTTCAGACAGGTACCTATTCTCATATCTGATAAGCACTTCAATTCCTTTATCTATGCATGGAGCACTGGTGCACCCACCCACCCTCCCACACCCACCCTCCCACAGCTGATCTGAATACTCTTTATTTAGCCTCTCTCTACCACTGACTTCCATCTACCTCTTCTTGTTTCTATTAGGAAGCGACTTCAATTCATGAGGTAACAGTTTGGAGATAAAAGGAAGAGAGAGAAAACCTCTGGATGTGTTTTATCAGAATGTCATTCAGATGGCAGGGTGAGTATTTGCATGACAACAGGATGGAGAACAGGGACTGAGCCCTAGGGAGGAAACTAGCATCTATAAACAGACAGCAGCTTCTGAAATATACTGAGCACAATGCAAGGCTATGTATGTCGCAGGCATAGACCCCCCCCCCCCCCCCACACACACACACACACACACACTCACGCAAATCCATTCCAATATTATACTGTTTTTGTTGTCAATTAAAACAGCACACACTACTTTTTTATGTGTCTAATATGGTTAACATTTTCAAGATTAAGCATACATCATGAAATTATCCCAAAACATGAATGAATATTCAAATGTCATACATTTAGGACACTGCAGATTTTTTAAATAGTAAATAGCGAAACGTGTTTGTCACCACAGAAAAACACTGACACACTGATATTCTGATATTTTAAATAGTTTTGCATAAAAATGCTAATAAAAATAGTTTATGTATAAGTATATGAAAATATAAACAATGTAAGTAAGTTATAAAATAATTTGACAATTCAAAATAGAAGTGTAATAAACAAACAAGCAATCGAAAAAGGGAAATAAAAATGCATATATAACCGATTTCTATAATACTAAGAAAGGCCTATTTAATCAGTATGTGGTAGAATATTGCTTATGAAAGCACAAAGAGCCTCCATCAACAATAGTTGTCCCTTTGATTTGTTCATTTTCCACAAACACAACGAGCATGGTTTGATTTACTTCATGGGTCAAAGACAAATACCTCGCTGATAAACTACTTCAGGTTGTTTCATTTAGAAAACAACACA
>NC_060176.1:6846769-6889269 GCF_021184085.1 Oncorhynchus gorbuscha
CACGTCACAATTTTGGAGGGAGTTCTGTCGTTTGATTGGTGCGTCCGTCAGTCTCTCTTCCGGGTTTCATCCCCAGTCTAACGGTCAAGCAGAGAGGGCCAATCAGACGATTGGTCGCATACTACGCAGCCTTTCTTTCAGAAACCCTGCGTCTTGGGCAGAACAGCTCCCCTGGGCAGAATACGCTCACAACTCGCTTCCTTCGTCTGCTACCGGGTTATCTCCGTTTCAGAGTAGTCTGGGTTACCAGCCTCCTCTATTCTCTTCCCAGCTTGCCGAGTCCAGCGTTCCCTCCGCTCAAGCGTTTGTCCAACGTTGTGAGCGCACCTGGAGGAGGGTGAGGTCTGCACTTTGCCGCTACAGGGCACAGACTGTGAGAGCCGCCAATAAACGCAGGATTAAGAGTCCTAGGTATTGTTGCGGCCAGAGAGTGTGGCTTTCCACTCGCAACCTTCCTCTTACGACAGCTTCTCGTAAGTTGACTCAGCGGTTCATTGGTCCGTTCCGTGTCTCCCAGGTCGTCAATCCTGTCGCTGTGCGACTGCTTCTTCCGCGACATCTTCGTCGCGTCCATCCTGTCTTCCATGTCTCCTGTGTTAAGCCCTTTCTTCGCACCCCGTTCGTCTTCCCTCCCCCCCCCGTCCTTGTCGAGAGCGCACCTATTTACAAGGTACATAAGATCATGGACATGCGTTCTCGGGGACGGGGTCACCAATACTTAGTGGATTGGGAGGGTTACGGTCCTGAGGAGAGGAGTTTGGTTCCGTCTCGGGACGTGCTGGACCGTTCACTCATTGATGATTTCCTCCGTTGCCGCCAGGATTCCTCCTCGAGTGCGCCAGGAGGCGCTCGGTGAGTGGGGGTACTGTCATGTTTTGTCATTTATTATCATGTCTTGTCCCTGTGCTTCCCATTCTATTCGTTTCCCTCTGCTGGTCTTATTAGGTTCTTTCCCTCTTTCTAGCCCTCTCTCTCCCCCTCCCTCTCTCACTCTCTCGCTCTCTCTTCTCTCTATCGTTCCGTTCCTGCTCCCAGCTGTTCCTATTCCCCTAATCATCATTTAGTCTTCCCACACCTGTTCCCGATCCTTTTCCCTGATTAGAGTCCCTATTTCTCTCCTTGTTTCCCGTACCTGCCCTGTCGGATCCTCATTTATAATTCACCGTGCTGTGTCTATGTTTTGCCCTGTCGTGTCGTGTTTCCCTCAGATGCTGCGTGGTGAGCAGGTGTCTGAGTCTGCTAGGTTCAAGTGCCTTCCCGAGGCAACCTGCAGTTCTCGATCAAGTCTCCAGTCTGTTCTCGTCTTTACGTGTAGTATTATGCTTTTTGTTTTGTAAAGTTTATTCTGGATTAAATACTCTGTTTTCGCCAAGTCGCTTTTGGGTCCTCCTTCACCAGCATGACAAGACCAGCGTTGAACAGACCTGAGCGCCGGAGCTTCTTGTTTTAGTTTCTGTCCGTAGGCTGGAAGCATCAAAATGGAGTCGTGGTCAGCTTTTCTGAAAGGAGGGCGGGGGAGGGCCTTATACGCGTCGCAGAAGTTAGAATAACAATGATCCAGCCCTGGTTGCGCAATTGATATGCTGATAGAATTTATGGAGTCTTGTTTTCAGATTTGCCTTGTTAAAATCCCCAGCTACAATGAATGCAGCCTCAGGATATGTGATTTCCAGTTTACATAGAGTCAAATAAAGTTTGTACAGGGCCATCGATGTGTCTGCTTGGGGGGGAATATATACGGCGTGATTATAATCGAAGACAATTCCCTTGGTAGATAATGCTGTTGACATTTGATTGTTAGGAATTCTAAGTCAGGTGAACAGGAGGACTTGAGTTCCTGTATGTTGTTATGATCACACCACGTCTCGTTAATTATAAGGCATACCCCTCCGCCCCTCTTCTTACCAGAAAGACGCTTGTTTCTGTCAACGCGATGCTTGAAGAAACCAGCTGGCTGTACCGACTCCGTTAGCGTCTCTCAAGTGAGCCATGTTTCCGTGAAGCAAAGAACGCTTTACCCAGGGCTAATTGCTGCTCCTATTCACAACGCAATATGGTTTGCCATATACCACAAACCCCTGAGGTGCCTTATTGCTGTTATAAACTGGATACTAACGTAATTAGAGCAGTAAAAATACATGTTTTGTCATACCCGTGGTATACCACGGATGTCTGCCAATCAGCATTCAGGGCTGGAACTACCCAGTTTCTAACTGTAGTTATCTAATTGTTGATTAGAGTGCTAACCCTGTGTTTCTCTGTCTGTCCTTCAGGGCTACCTCCCAGAGAGCATGTTTGACCGGATCCTGACAGGACCCATCGTACCAGAGGAGGTGAGTCGGCGTGGACGGAGGCCCAAGAGCGCCCTGGCCAAAGCTGCAGCTACAGCCAACCAGGGTGCCCCATCCCTGGGCCTCAACCCCCTGCTGGCCAATGGCCTCCTCTCTGGCATGGATCTATCTAGTCTACAGGCCTTCCAGCAGAACCTCCAAAGTCTCCAGTCACTGCAGCTCACTGCCGGCCTCATGGGCCTGCCCACCGATGCTAACAACCTGGCCGCCATGTTTCCCATGATGCTCTCTGGCATGGCTGGGCTTCCCAACCTCCTGAGCATGGGGGGTCTGCTGGGGAAGCCCTCACAGGACGCAACAGGGGGAGCTGAACAGAGGAAGAGGAAGAAGGGAAGCAGAGAAGGAGGAGGAGGGGAGCCCTCGTCTGCCTCCTCCAAAGCCTCCTCCTCCCACTCCCACGGCCCCTCCCACACCTCGGACACCAAAGGTGAAAGGACAGAAGGTCAAAGCAGGGACGGAGATGGCCGCATCCCCAGTGTCCATTCCCCCTCTAGTTCCTCTGCCACCACCTCCACAACCACCCCACTAAGTGCTTCTGCTGCCCAGGCAGCCTCCAGTCACCCTCTGTCTCTTAACCCCTTGTTACTCTCCAGTATGCTTTACCCAGGGATGCTTCTCACTCCAGGCCTTAACCTTCCTGTGTCCACCACACAGCCACCACACAGTGACTCAAACAGTGACCACAAACCCCACAAGCCCACTAAGACCTCTAAGACCGCCCCCTCAAAACCTCTGTCGCCAAGGAGAACACCAGAGTGTCAGGAAGAGGAGGGTCTTGGTGACAAGAGGGAAGAGTCAGGGGAACACAAGGAGGAGAACAGTGGTCCAGAAGGCTTGGGGAAGGCGGAGTCATCTTCTTCATCAGAGTCTGGGAGCTCTTCTTCATCATCTGATGGGTCATCAGACTCCAGCGATGAAGACTGAGCCTAATGAATATATAAATATATTTATGGATCTATTAGAAATGTACACACATACAGTACCAGTCAAAAGGTTGGACACAACTACTCATTCAAGGGTTTTTCTTTATTTTGACTATTTTCCTTTTTTTCTTTATTTTGACTATTTTTCTTTATTTTGACTATTTTTTGTAGAACAATAGTGAAGACATCAAAACTATGAAATAACACATATTGAATCATGTCGTAAACAAACAATTGTTCAACATATTAAAATATATTTTATATTCTTCAAAGTAGCCACACTTTGACTTGATGACAGCTTTGCACACTCTTGGCATTCTCTCAACCAGCTTCTCCTGGAATGCTTTTCCAATGGTCTTGAAGGAGTTCCCACATATGCTGATCACTTGTTGGCTGCTCTTCCTTCACTCTGCAGTCCAACTCATCCCAAACCATATCAATTGGGTTGAGGTGGGATGATTGTGGAGGCCAGGTCATCGGCCAGGTCATCTGATGCAGCATTCCGTGACTCTCCTTGGTCAAATAGGCCTTACACAGCCAGGAGGTGTATTTTGGGTCATGGTCCTAATAGGTCTACCAAATGCAAACCAGATGGGATAGAGTATCGCTGCAGAATGCTGTCGTAGCCATGCTGGTTAAGTGTGCCTTGAATTCTATATAAATCACAAACAGTGTCACCATCAAAGCACCCCTATACCATCACACCTCCTCCTCCATGCTTCACTGTGGGAACCACACATGTAGAGATCATCTGTTCACCTACTCTGCGTCTCACAAAGACACGACGGTTAGAACCAAAAATCTTACATTTGGACTAATCAGACCAAAGGACAGATTTCCACCGGTCTAATTGCTTGTTTTTCTTGGCCCAAGCAAGTCTCTTCTTATGATTGGTGTCCTTTAGAAGTGTTTTTTTTTTCTTCAGCAATTCGACCGCGAAGGCCTGTTGCAGTCTCCTCTGAACAGTTGATGTTGAGATGTGTCTGAATGAAGCATTCATTTGGGCTCTAATCTGAGGTGCAGTTAACTCCAATGGACGTATCTTCTGCAGCTGAGAACTCTGTTTCTTCCATTCCTGTGGTGGTCCTCATGAGAGACAGTTTCATCATAGTGCTTGATGGTTTTTGCGACTGCACTTAAAGAAACTTTCAAAGTTCTTGAAAATTTCCGGATTGACTGATATATTTTGATTTGTTTAACAATTTTGGGGTTACTACATGATTCCATATGTGTTATTTCATAGTTTTGATGTCTTCACTATTATTCTGCAATGTAGAAAATAGTACAAATAAAGACAAACCCTGGAATGAATAGGTGTGTCCAAAATTTTGACTGGTACTGTATATATTACACATATATATGGATTTCCCTGCACTTACATTGTGATTTCTTTTCATGTAAATACGGAAAACGAACTAAAATGTTGTGTGATAAAGACTACAAAAGTGAGACAAGAAGAACCATGACCTAGGAGAAACTGAAATGAACTTTCAGTGTTTGTTCAAAAAGGTACAATCTCGTTTTGAGAGACATTTTGCATGTCAAACTTTAGTAGATTTCTGAACTTTGTGAACTTGTATTAGGCCTACACACATTGATGTACAATTGCAACAATATGGGAAAAAGAAATCAAAATGGCATTATTGTAATTATCATGTTGGGATTTAATTTTATTAAAAAAGAGGAAATAAATATGCGCTCTCTGCTGAGCTGTACTGTTAATATATTTTGTAGTGGGAGGAAAAGACCTTGAATATTTAGCTTTCCTTTGTAAATACTTTTACAGGTTTTCTTCTTGATACTTACAGTATACTTTGCGGATCATACGTTTGGAAAAGTCAGCAATAACTCGGGCAGCTAATGAATGTGACTGATGCTGTAGATCCTTCATCAGCCATGCTTCTCACACAAGGGAGAGGTGTTCAGTCTCTGTTCCAATGTCCACACTAACACAGTTATTCAAATGAAGAAATGTATTGGACATTCATTCTAAGTAGTATGCTAGTGTGCATTTTGGAATGTAGTCTCCCCTGCCTGTCTCGCACAACCAACACACATGGTTCTTTTGACACCGAGGTGCACTTTAGTTTCCCATATTACACTCGCTAGCACATAACCAGTTGGGTCTACTCCCCAAATGCTGCTCTCGCTGGGACAGAAAAGACACAATTCCACCCCAGTGTTTTTGACTGCATCGTTACCTCAGCAGAGTATAGAAGGGATTGAGTTCACTGCAAATACATCCTGTTGTGTGTGTTTTGGCAAGGCTGGCTCACTCATCCCCGCTGGGATCTGTGTTCTTCATGGCATACTCTTGAGAGCTTCCACTCGCTTAGTCTCTTCCAGTGCCTTCAGTCTGCGAGACTACCACTCACTGTGTTCTGGCTGTGTGTGTTTGTTTGCGTGGGCATTTCTTTCCATTTTGGCTGAGTCAGTGTGTTCTTCAGGCCATGTACTGATTGTGTCCCATGCGTGCAGCATCAATCGGGCCATTGTGTATTGGTAAGGCTAGAGAATTGGGTTCTACAACCAAAAGTGAAGTCACATAAACAGTGACTGCTGGTATAGTCGACATATTATACTCAACACCCCTGAGTCATCTTTAATACTTTAAAAGCCCATCAGTATCTGTGTTCCACTCGTAGTGCCGCCTTCTGCTATCGAGTGAGCTGAAGAATCTCAATGTGCTCTGACTGTGGGTGATGTCTGTAGTCTTCCATTCTGAACACAGTGTGTCCCTGTTGTGGTGAATTACCTTGCTATCATAAACTAGTAATGAAGTAGCTACACCGTATGTGTATTGAGGGACCAGAGGGGTTTGTATTGTCTCTGATATAACTAGATTACTGAGTCATCAAAATTGTTTTAATAATTGACTGTTTAAAAGCATAGTTTATACAATGATTGCAGTGATTCTGAATTGGGTTGGCTATGGATTTTTAATTTTAGGCTTGAGTAAGACTGAATATCTAGACCTTCCTTTAGAACTGAGCTGCTTTGCTGACTGATCTCTCTGATTCATGGGAATTGGAGGCTTTTAAGTGTTAATTTCTAGCCTGGAATCCAAACTGATATGCTGTTTCATCACTAAACACATTGTTCAGTCTGATTTCACCAGGCTAGTTCATTTCTCCATATGTCTTACTGATCAATCCACTGATGACTGGATCGGCAGACAGACTGGTAGATGTAGAAGTGTCCTTACGCTTCGCTGTACCTCTGTGTATTTCACACCCTCACTTTCTCACTCAACTTCCAGTCAGTATCTGATGTGATTTAACAGATAGATGTTTTATGTTCCTTATTTTCTACGGCTCAATGGTGGTGTATTTTTTCATTACCATATGACATGGCTCATCTGTGCTCATCCTCGTGGTAACCAAGGGAGACACTGAGACTGGAATTCAGTATACCCTAAGTACCTGTTGTAATTATGTTTAGTGGAACAGTGCTTTCCGGATTGATACAGCACCGTGTAGGACAACTGTCGGTACACGTTGGACTGCTAGGCAGGCACACATTTGGAAATGATCTTGAAGATGAATGAAACGTTTTATTTTACATGGTGACAATGAAACGTCACAACAGGTTACATCTGTGGTAGAGACATTCATTTAGTCTCTTTCAGCCTTCATTTAGCTGTGTTCACTGAGCCTATATTGAACCCATTCATCAACGTATACAAGACCACCAGACAGACAGCCC
This sequence comes from Oncorhynchus gorbuscha, assembly GCF_021184085.1. Lineage (NCBI taxonomy): Eukaryota > Metazoa > Chordata > Actinopteri > Salmoniformes > Salmonidae > Oncorhynchus > Oncorhynchus gorbuscha. Next base: position 6,853,749 of record NC_060176.1, read on the forward strand.
TGCCCTGTTGTCTAAACCAAGACTGATGAAGAACCTCCACTCACTGAAATAACATTTACTTTAAAGATGTTTTGTTTTCCCCATTCACTTATGATGTCCTTTACCATGGTTTCTGTGTGTAAACTCAGAGACAGACAGGTTGTTACTCTTCCTGAAAGTCAACCTAAATACATTTAACATTGTCAGTTTGCCACTTTAGTTTGGGCTGGTTCCAACCACTAGGTCTCACAAGCCTAGTGAATTCAATAGAACAACCTTCATACCTAGTCTATCCCTAAATGTACCAGTGCCCTTAGGCAGAAGCCCAGCCTTTGCTGCTTCCCGGTTATAATATTCACCCAAATATGATTGTTTTAGCAGGCTTTATTTTCAGACGCAACAGGCAGACAACAGGCATGGATTCATTCCTACTAGTGTGACAAGAAGCCTGCTTCATTTGCTATAGACAGACCCATAGCTCTGTTTAAGTTGAAATGTTAGTACTGAGGGGAGAGCTGGATTTGACTAAAGATGGAACAATATATTTGCTTTTATTATGTATTTTGATGAGATATTTCTGGTAGTTTGTTATAGGTCTCCCTATGTCACATACATCTACAGTGCTGAACTGACTGATTAGGTCAGTCATAGACTCGCCTCACTGGCACAATGAAATGACCAATATGCAACAGACAGAGACGATTAAAGCACACACTACTACACGTTCATTAGAATTTTCATTTTCGGTAAAGTAGTTGCTGAAATTGACAAATAGACTATTGGAATTGTATTTTTTGTTTCAAGCTTGATAATATCCTAAAGTCATCAAGTCTGTTCTTGTTTTTGTTTAGTTGTTTTTGGACAGTTGCAATATTTGCAAGTTGTGGTCTGTGTAGTGGAATAACATGTTGTGTAGTGGGGAGGACAAGTTGTGGTCTGTGTAGTGGAATAACATGTTATGAAGTGGGGAGGACAAGCATCTTAAAAAGTCATGTGTAATTTATTGGATTACTTTCTATGAAGTTATATAGAGGAAATTGAAGTTTAATTATTTTTATTAAACATATTCTGACTATCCATGACGCCTGTCTTTCTGAATTCTTTCACATTGACCCAGTTACAAGGTATCCAGAATTACAATGGTGTTTATTGTTCACTGGTGATATAAATATAGGATGATAATGTCTCAGTTAATAGTGTGGTTAAAAAGTCATTTTCAAAACTGATATAGTATATATTGTTGTAAAGTATTACTTATTAATGTACTGCTATTCTTCTGCTTCCTTTATGCCCTATTATGTTCCTACTCCACCCCAGGGGGCGCTTGTTGCTCTGTGAGTCTCAGCCCTCAGGCCTCTTATCATAGCAACCCATTGCAGATGACAAGTTGGGGCTTGTCTGTTGTGAGCCCCTGTAGAAAGTAAAAGTATTCTGGAGGTTGTCACTGACGCTGCAGTCAGTCAGTTCTAAAGATATTGCAGTGTGACAGAGAGCCAACATGGGAACAGAGAAAGGTGTGGTGGTGGGTAAGATGACAAACTGATTCTGAAGGAGTTGGCAGCTGGTGACGCATGTTGTCAGTTGGTGGGCCACTAGCCCACATCCGGTGTGTAGCCCACATGGGTGAGAGCATATGCATAGTAATATTAGTACCCAGCACATGGCTCATAGTAGCTACCTCTCCCTTATGACTGTAGCTTGCTCTCAGGAGGGATGTTACAGTGACAGAGTTAAAGCCTTACTATAAGCATCAACCTCCACAGAACAGATAGGAAGGTTGAATTGACTCAGTGGGAGGTGAGCTAAATCCATTTTCCTGGTAGTGGATGGAGTAGAGCCAAGCCAACCAAGGCTTCGTCCCAATACTGCAGAGTGAGAGAGGGATAGGTTGGCCAGCAAATCTGGATTCAAATGCTATCTGAAATCTTTCAAGTACTTTTAGCCTTTGCTTTAGAAGAAGCCTGTAATGCCATATGAGCAGGGTTTGCACTTACACGACTATTCTATTTGTTCAGTTGCGCAAAGCAAGCTCAATCAAGCCCAGCTAAAGTGTTTGAAAGATGTCAAATAGTATTTGAACCCAGGCCTGTTGGCCAGTGTCTGGGGTTGGAACAGTACGTTATTAGTGTGGTCCTTCTGTAGCTCAGTTGGTAGAGCATGGCGCTTGTAACGCCAGGGTAGTGGGTTCGATTCCCGGGACCACCCATACGTAGAATGTATGCACACATGACTGTAAGTCGCTTTGGATAAAAGTGTCTCCTAAATGGCATATATTATATTATATATATTATTATATTATATATTATATTATTATTATTAGATTCAATGACAGCAGTGTATTGTGTGACAGCGGTGTACTGTGTGACAGTGCCCAGGAACACAGTGTACAGGTTTGACTCTGACAGAACACAGGAATTGATGTGGTTCAACATTGGCCTGTCCAGCCTCAGCCTGGCTCTGGCTGTAATTTACAGGTGCACAGTTATGAGTCACGTCAGAATATCGAGAACTTCACCTGGTAAACCTTACATCTTAGATTGTAGCCCTCTATTTCTATCTCTGTGTTGCTCTTTCTCTCTCTCTCTACCTCTCTGTTGCTCTCCCTCGCTCCCTCTCTGTCTCTCTCTCTGTGTTGGTCTTTGTCTTTCTCTCTACCTCTCTGTTGCTCTCCCTCGCTCCCTCTCTGTCTCTCTCTCTGTGTTGGTCTTTGTCTTTCTCTCTACCTCTCTGTTGCTCCCTCGCTCCCTCTCTGTCTCTCTCACTGTGTTGGTCTTTGTCTTTCTCTCTACCTCTCTGTTGCTCTCCCTCGCTCCCTCTCTGTCTCCCTCTCTGTCTCTCTCACTGTGTTGGTCTTTGTCTTTCTCTCTACCTCTCTGTGTCTTCGCTCTCTCTGTGTTGGTCTTTGTCTTTCTCTCTACCTCTCTGTCGCTCTCCCTCGCTCCCTCTCTGTCTCTCTCTCTGTGTTGGTCTTTGTCTTTCTCTCTACCTCTCTGTTGCTCTCCTCGCTCCCTCTCTGTGTTGGTCTTTGTCTTTCTCTCTACCTCTCTGTCTTCCCTCGCTCCCTCTCTGTCTCTCTGTGTTGGTCTTTGTCTTTCTCTCTACCTCTCTGTTGCTCTCCCTCGCCCCCTCTCTCTCTCTCTGTGTTGGTCTTTGTCTTTCTCTCTACCTCTCTGTCGCTCTCCCTCGCTCCCTCTCTGTCTCTCTCTGTGTTGGTCTTTGTCTTTCTCTCTACCTCTCTGTTGCTCTCCCTCGCTCTCTCTCTCTCTGTGTTGGTCTTTGTCTTTCTCCTACCTCTTTGCTCTCCCTCTCCCTCTCTGTCTCTCTCTGTGTTGGTCTTTGTCTTTCTCTCTACCTCTCTGTTGCTCTCCCTCGCTCCCTCTCTGTCTCTCTCTCTCTGTGTTGGTCTTTGTCTTTCTCTCTACCTCTCTGTTGCTCTCCTCGCCCCCTCTGTCTCTCTCTGTGTTGGTCTTTGTCTTTCTCTCTACCTCTGATATGCTCTCCCTCGTGTTGTGTTGGTTTTTGTCTTTCTCTCTACCTCTCTGTTGCTCTCCCTCGCTCCCTCTGTCTCTCTCTCTGTGTTGGTCTTTGTCTTTCTCTCTACCTCATTTGCTCTCCCTCTGTCTCTGTGTTGGTCTTTGTCTTTCTCTCTACCTCTGTTGCTCTCCCTCGCTCCCTCTGTCTCTCTCTGTGTTGGTCTTTGTCTTTCTCTCTACCTCTCTGTTGCTGTCCCTCTCGCTTTGTCTTTCCCTCTCTGTCTCTCTCTCTCTGTGTTGGTCTTTGTCTTTCTCTCTACCTCTCTGTTGCTCTCCCTCGCTCCCTCTCTGTGTTGATCTTTGTCTCTCTCTCTGTCTCTCTCTCTCTGTTGGTCTTTGTCTTTCTCTCTACTCTCTGTTGCTCTCCCTCGCTCCCTCTCTGTCTCTCTCTCTGTGTTGGTCTTTGTCTTTCTTCTCTGTTGCTCTCCCTCGCTCCCTCTCTGTCTCTCTCTCTGTGTTGGTCTTTGTCTTTCTCTCTACCTCTCTGCTCCCTCTCTGTCTCTCTCTCTGTGTTGGTCTTTGTCTTTCTCTCTACCTCTCTGTTGCTCTCCCTCGCTCCCTCTCTGTCTCTCTCTCTGTGTTGGTCTTTGTCTTTCTCTCTACCTCTCTGTTGCTCTCCCTCGCCCCCTCTGTCTCTCTCACTGTGTTGGTCTTTGTCTTTCTCTCTACCTCTCTGTCGCTCTCCCTCGCTCCTCTCTGTGTTGGTCTTTGTCTTTCTCTCTACCTCTCTGTTGCTCTCCCTCGCTCCCTCTCTGTCTCTCTCTCTGTGTTGGTCTTTGTCTTTCTCTCTACCTCTCTGTTGCTCTCCCTCGCTCCCTCTCTCTCTCTCTCTCTGTGTTGTCTTTGTCTTTCTCTCTACCTCTCTGTTGCTCTCCTGTCTCGCTCCCTCTGTCTCTCTCACTGTGTTGGTCTTTGTCTTTCTCTCTACTTTCTCTCTGTTGCTCTCCCTCGCCCCTCTGTCTCTCTCTCTGTGTTGGTCTTTGTCTTTCTCTCTACTCATTTGCTCTCCCTCGCTCCCTCTCTGTCTCTCTCTCTGTTGTTGGTCTTTGTCTTTCTCTCTACCTCTCTGTTGCTCTCCCTCGCTCCCTCTGTCTCTCTCTCTGTGTTGGTCTTTGTCTTTCTCTCTACCTCTCTCTGTTGCTCTCCCTCGCTCCCTCTCTGTCTCTCTCTCTCTCTCTCTCTGTTGGTCTTTGTCTTTCTCTCTACCTCTTTGCTCTCCCTCGCTCCCTCTGTCTCTCTCACTGTGTTGGTCTTTGTCTTTCTCTCTACCTCTCCTTTGCTCTCCCTCTCTCTCTGTCTGGTTTTTGTCTTTCTCTCTACCTCTCTGTTGCTCTCCCTCGCTCTCTCTCTCTCTCTCTGTTGGTCTTTGTCTTTCTCTCTACCTCTCTGTTGCTCTCCCTCGCTCCCTCTCTGTCTCTCTCCCTGTGTTGGTCTTTGGCTTTCTCTCTACCTCTCTGTTGCTCTCCCTCGCTCCCTCTCTGTGTTGATCTTTGTCTTTCTCTCTACCTCTCTGTGTGTTGGTCTTTGTCTTTCTCTCTAACTCTCTCTGTCCCTCTCTGTCTCTCTCTCTGTGTTGGTCTTTGTCCCTCTCTGTCTCTCCCTCTCTGTCTCTCTCTCTGTGTTGGTCTTTGTCTTTCTCTCTACTTCTCTGTTGCTCTCCCTCGCTCCCTCTCTGTCTCTCTCTCTGTGTTGGTCTTTGTCTTTCTCTCTACTTCTCTGTTGCTCTCCCTCGCTCCCTCTCTGTCTCTCTCTCTCTGTTGGTCTTTGTCTTTCTCTCTACTTCTCTGTTGCTCTCCCTCGCCCCCTCTCTGTGTTGGTCTTTGTCTTTCTCTCTACCTCTCTGTTGCTCTCCCTCGCCCCCTCTCTGTCTCTCTCACTGTGTTGGTCTTTGTCTTTCTCTCTACATCTCTGTTGCTCTCCCTCGCTCCCTCTCTGTCTCTCTCTGTGTGTTGGTCTTTGTCTTTCTCTCTACCTCTCTGTTGCTCTCCCTCGCTCCCTCTCTGTCTCTCTCTCTGTGTGTTGGTCTTTGTCTTTCTCTCTACCTCTCTGTTGCTCTCCCTCGCTCCCTCTCTGTCTCTCTCTCTCTGTTGGTCTTTGTCTTTCTCTCTACCTCTCTGTCGCTCTCCCTCGCTCCCTCTCTGTGTTGGTCTTTGTCTTTCTCTCTACCTCTCTGTTGCTCTCCCTCGCCCCCTCTCTGTCTCTCTCACTGTGTTGGTCTTTGTCTTTCTCTCTACATCTCTGTATCTCTCCCTCGCTCCCTCTCTGTCTCTCTCTCTGTGTGTTGGTCTTTGTCTTTCTCTGTACCTCTCTGTTGCTCTCCCTCGCTCCCTCTCTGTCTCTCTCTCTGTGTGTTGGTCTTTGTCTTTCTCTCTACCTCTCTGTTGCTCTCCCTCGCTCCCTCTCTGTCTCTCTCTCTGTGTGTTGGTCTTTGTCTTTCTCTCTACCTCTCTGTTGCTCTCCCTCGCTCCCTCTCTGTCTCTCTCACTGTGTTGGTCTTTGTCTTTCTCTGTAGCTCTGTTGCTCTCCCTCGCTCCCTCTCTGTCTCTCTCCCTGTGTTGGTCTTTGGCTTTCTCTCTACCTCTCTGTTGCTCTCCCTCGCTCCCTCTCTGTGTTGATCTTTGTCTTTCTCTCTACCTCTCTGTCGCTCTCCCTCTCTGTCTCTCTCTCTCTGTTGGTCTTTGTCTTTCTCTCTAACTCTCTGTTGCTCTCCCTCGCTCCCTCTCTGTCTCTCTCTGTGTTGGTCTTTGTCTTTCTCTCTACCTCTCTGTTGCTCTCCCTCGCTCCCTCTCTGTCTCTCTCTCTGTGTTGGTCTTTGTCTTTCTCTCTACTTCTCTGTTGCTCTCCCTCGCTCCCTCTCTGTCTCTCTCTCTCTGTTGGTCTTTGTCTTTCTCTCTACCTCTCTGTTGCTCTCCCTCGCTCCCTCTCTGTGTTGATCTTTGTCTTTCTCTCTACCTCTCTGTCGCTCTCCCTCTCTGTCTCTCTCTCTCTGTTGGTCTTTGTCTTTCTCTCTAACTCTCTGTTGCTCTCCCTCGCTCCCTCTCTGTCTCTCTCTGTGTTGGTCTTTGTCTTTCTCTCTACCTCTCTGTTGCTCTCCCTCGCTCCCTCTCTGTCTCTCTCTCTGTGTTGGTCTTTGTCTTTCTCTCTACTTCTCTGTTGCTCTCCCTCGCTCCCTCTCTGTCTCTCTCTCTCTGTTGGTCTTTGTCTTTCTCTCTACCTCTCTGTCGCTCTCCCTCGCTCCCTCTCTGTGTTGGTCTTTGTCTTTCTCTCTACCTCTCTGTCGCTCTCCTCTCTGTCTCTCTCTCTCTGTTGGTCTTTGTCTTTCTCTCTAACTCTCTGTTGCTCTCCCTCGCTCCCTCTCTGTCTCTCTCTGTGTTGGTCTTTGTCTTTCTCTCTACCTCTCTGTTGCTCTCCCTCGCTCCCTCTCTGTCTCTCTCTCTGTGTTGGTCTTTGTCTTTCTCTCTACTTCTCTGTTGCTCTCCCTCGCTCCCTCTCTGTCTCTCTCTCTCTGTTGGTCTTTGTCTTTCTCTCTACCTCTCTGTTGCTCTCCCTCGCTCCCTCTCTGTGTTGATCTTTGTCTTTCTCTCTACCTCTCTGTCGCTCTCCCTCTCTGTCTCTCTCTCTCTGTTGGTCTTTGTCTTTCTCTCTAACTCTCTGTTGCTCTCCCTCGCTCCCTCTCTGTCTCTCTCTGTGTTGGTCTTTGTCTTTCTCTCTACCTCTCTGTTGCTCTCCCTCGCTCCCTCTCTGTCTCTCTCTCTGTGTTGGTCTTTGTCTTTCTCTCTACTTCTCTGTTGCTCTCCCTCGCTCCCTCTCTGTCTCTCTCTCTCTGTTGGTCTTTGTCTTTCTCTCTAACTCTCTGTTGCTCTCCCTCGCTCCCTCTCTGTCTCTCTCTGTGTTGGTCTTTGTCTTTCTCTCTACCTCTCTGTTGCTCTCCCTCGCTCCCTCTCTGTCTCTCTCTCTGTGTTGGTCTTTGTCTTTCTCTCTACTTCTCTGTTGCTCTCCCTCGCTCCCTCTCTGTCTCTCTCTCTCTGTTGGTCTTTGTCTTTCTCTCTACCTCTCTGTTGCTCTCCCTCGCTCCCTCTCTGTGTTGATCTTTGTCTTTCTCTCTACCTCTCTGTCGCTCTCCCTCTCTGTCTCTCTCTCTCTGTTGGTCTTTGTCTTTCTCTCTAACTCTCTGTTGCTCTCCCTCGCTCCCTCTCTGTCTCTCTCTGTGTTGGTCTTTGTCTTTCTCTCTACCTCTCTGTTGCTCTCCCTCGCTCCCTCTCTGTCTCTCTCTCTGTGTTGGTCTTTGTCTTTCTCTCTACCTCTCTGTTGCTCTCCCTCGCTCCCTCTCTGTCTCTCTGTCTGTGTGTTGGTCTTTGTCTTTCTCTCTACCTCTCTGTTGCTCTCCCTCGCTCCCTCTCTGTGTTGGTCTTTGTCTTTCTCTCTACATCTCTGTTGCTCTCCCTCGCTCCCTCTCTCTCTCTCTCTGTTGGTCTTTGTCTTTCTCTCTACCTCATTTGCTCTCCCTCGCTCCCTCTGTCTCTCTCACTGTGTTGGTCTTTGTCTTTCTCGCTACCTCTCTGTTGCTCTCCCTCGCTCCCTCTCTGTCTCTCTCTCTGTGTTGGTCTTTGTCTTTCTCTCTACTTCTCTGTTGCTCTCCCTCGCTCCCTCTCTGTCTCTCTCTCTCTGTTGGTCTTTGTCTTTCTCTCTACCTCTCTGTTGCTCTCCCTCGCTCCCTCTCTGTGTTGGTCTTTGTCTTTCTCTCTACCTCTCTGTTGCTCTCCCTCGCCCCCTCTCTGTCTCTCTCACTGTGTTGGTCTTTGTCTTTCTCTCTACATCTCTGTTGCTCTCCCTCGCTCCCTCTCTGTCTCTCTCTGTGTGTTGGTCTTTGTCTTTCTCTCTACCTCTCTGTTGCTCTCCCTGCTCCCTCTCTGTCTCTCTCTGTGTGTTGGTCTTTGTCTTTCTCTCTACCTCTCTGTTGCTCTCCCTCGCTCCCTCTCTGTCTCTCTCTCTCTGTTGGTCTTTGTCTTTCTCTCTACCTCTCTGTTGCTCTCCTGTGTTGGTCTTTGTCTTTCTCTCTACCTCTCTGCTCCCTCTCTGTCTCTCTCACTGTGTTGGTCTTTGTCTTTCTCTCTACATCTCTCTGTTGTCTCTCCCTGTTGCTCTCTCCCTCTCTGTCTCTCTCTCTGTGTGTTGGTCTTTGTCTTTCTCTCTACCTCTCTGTTGCTCTCCCTCGCTCCCTCTCTGTCTCTCTCTGTGTTGGTCTTTGTCTTTCTCTCTACCTCTCTGTTGCTCTCCCTCGCTCCCTCTCTGTCTCTCTCTCTGTGTTGGTCTTTGGTCTTTGTGTTGGTCTTTGTCTCTCTCTACCTCTCTGTTGCTCTCCCTCTCTGTCTCTCCTCTCTGTCTTTCTCTCTCTGTGTTGGTCTTTGTCTTTCTCTCTACCTCTCTGTTCTCTCCCTCGTTGGTCTTTGTCTTTCCTCTCTCTCTGTCTCTCTCTCCCTCTCTGTCTCTCTCTGTGTTGGTCTTTGTCTTTCTCTCTACCTCTCTGTTGCTCTCCCTCGCTCCCTCTCTGTCTCTCTCTCTGTGTTGGTCTTTGTCTTTCTCTCTACCTCTCTGTTGCTCTCCCTCGCTCCCTCTCTGTCTCTTTCTCTCTCCTCTCTGTTGCTCTCCCTCGTGTGTTGGTCTTTGTCTTTCTCTCTACATCTCTCTGTTGCTCTCCCTCTGTTGGTCTTTGTCTCCCTCTCTGTCTCCTCTCTGTGTTTGGTCTTTGTCTTTCTCTCCTCTCTGTTGCTCTGTTGCTCCCCTCTCTGTCTCTCTCTCTGTGTTGGTCTTTGTCTTTCTCTCTGTGTTGGTCTTTGTCTTTCTCTCTACCTCTCTGTTGCTCTCCCTCGCTCCCTCTCTGTGTTGGTCTTTGTCTTTCTCTCTACCTCTCTGTTGCTCTCCCTCGCCCCTCTCTGTCTCTCTCACTGTGTTGGTCTTTGTCTTTCTCTCTACATCTCTGTTGCTCTCCCTCGCTCCCTCTCTGTCTCTCTCTGTGTGTTGGTCTTTGTCTTTCTCTCTACCTCTCTGTTGCTCTCCCTCGCTCCCTCTCTGTCTCTCTCTCTGTGTGTTGGTCTTTGTCTTTCTCTCTACCTCTCTGTTGCTCTCCCTCGCTCCCTCTCTGTCTCTCTCTCTCTGTTGGTCTTTGTCTTTCTCTCTACCTCTCTGTCGCTCTCCCTTGCTCCCTCTCTGTGTTGGTCTTTGTCTTTCTCTCTACCTCTCTGTTGCTCTCCCTCGCCCCCTCTCTGTCTCTCTCACTGTGTTGGTCTTTGTCTTTCTCTCTCTCTGTATCTCTCCCTCGTTCTCTGTCTTTCTCTGTGTGTTGGTCTTTCTCTTTCTCTGTACCTCTCTGTTGCTCTCCCTCGCTCCCTCTCTGTCTCTCTCTCTGTGTTGGTCTTTGTCTTTCTCTCTACCTCTCTGTTGCTCTCCCTCGCTCCCTCTCTGTCTCTCTCTCTGTGTTGGTCTTTGTCTTTCTCTCTACCTCTCTGTTGCTCTCCCTCGCTCCCTCTCTGTCTCTCTCACTGTGTTGGTCTTTGTCTTTCTCTGTAGCTCTGTTGCTCTCCCTCGGTCTTTCCCTGTGTTGGTCTTTGTCTTTCTCTCTACCTCTCTGTTGCTCTCCCTCGCTCCCTCTCTGTGTTGATCTTTGTCTTTCTCTCTACCTCTCTGTCGCTCTCCTCTCTGTCTCTCTCTCTCTGTTGGTCTTTGTCTTTCTCTCTAACTCTCTGTTGCTCTCCCTCGCTCCCTCTATGTCTCTCTCTGTGTTGGTCTTTGTCTTTCTCTCTACCTCTCTGTTGCTCTCCCTCGCTCCCTCTCTGTCTCTCTCTCTGTGTTGGTCTTTGTCTTTCTCTCTACTTCTCTGTTGCTCTCCCTCGCTCCCTCTCTGTCTCTCTCTCTCTGTTGGTCTTTGTCTTTCTCTCTACCTCTCTGTCGCTCTCCCTCGCTCCCTCTCTGTGTTGGTCTTTGTCTTTCTCTCTACCTCTCTGTCGCTCTCCCTCTCTGTCTCTCTCTCTCTGTTGGTCTTTGTCTTTCTCTCTAACTCTCTGTTGCTCTCCCTCGCTCCCTCTCTGTCTCTCTCTGTGTTGGTCTTTGTCTTTCTCTCTACCTCTCTGTTGCTCTCCCTCGCTCCCTCTCTGTCTCTCTCTCTGTGTTGGTCTTTGTCTTTCTCTCTACTTCTCTGTTGCTCTCCCTTCCCTCTCTGTCTCTCTCTCTCTGTTGGTCTTTGTCTTTCTCTCTACCTCTCTGTTGCTCTCCCTCGCTCCCTCTCTGTGTTGATCTTTGTCTTTCTCTCTACCTCTCTGTCGCTCTCCCTCTCTGTCTCTCTCTCTCTGTTGGTCTTTGTCTTTCTCTCTAACTCTCTGTTGCTCTCCCTCGCTCCCTCTCTGTCTCTCTCTGTGTTGGTCTTTGTCTTTCTCTCTACCTCTCTGTTGCTCTCCCTCGCTCCCTCTCTGTCTCTCTCTCTGTGTTGGTCTTTGTCTTTCTCTCTACTTCTCTGTTGCTCTCCCTCGCTCCCTCTCTGTCTCTCTCTCTCTGTTGGTCTTTGTCTTTCTCTCTAACTCTCTGTTGCTCTCCCTCGCTCCCTCTCTGTCTCTCTCTGTGTTGGTCTTTGTCTTTCTCTCTACCTCTCTGTTGCTCTCCCTCGCTCCCTCTCTGTCTCTCTCTCTGTGTTGGTCTTTGTCTTTCTCTCTACTTCTCTGTTGCTCTCCCTCGCTCCCTCTCTGTCTCTCTCTCTCTGTTGGTCTTTGTCTTTCTCTCTACCTCTCTGTTGCTCTCCCTCGCTCCCTCTCTGTGTTGATCTTTGTCTTTCTCTCTACCTCTCTGTCGCTCTCCCTCTCTGTCTCTCTCTCTCTGTTGGTCTTTGTCTTTCTCTCTAACTCTCTGTTGCTCTCCCTGCTCCCTCTCTGTCTCTCTCTGTGTTGGTCTTTGTCTTTCTCTCTACCTCTCTGTTGCTCTCCCTCGCCCCCTCTCTGTCTCTCTCACTGTGTTGGTCTTTGTCTTTCTCTCTACATCTCTGTTGCTCTCCCTCGCTCCCTCTCTGTCTCTCTCTCTGTGTGTTGGTCTTTGTCTTTCTCTCTACCTCTCTGTTGCTCTCCCTCGCTCCCTCTCTGTCTCTCTGTCTGTGTGTTGGTCTTTGTCTTTCTCTCTACTCTGTTGCTCTCCTCGCTCCCTCTCTGTGTTGGTCTTTGTCTTTCTCTCTACCTCTCTGTTGCTCTCCCTCGCTCCCTCTCTGTCTCTCTCTGTGTGTTGGTCTTTGTCTTTCTCTCTACCTCTCTGTTGCTTTCTCTCTACATCTCCTCGCTCCCTCTCTGTCTCTCTCTCTGTGTGTTGGTCTTTGTCTTTCTCTCTACCTCTCTGTTGCTCTCCCTCGCTCCCTCTCTGTCTCTCTCTCTGTGTGTTGGTCTTTGTCTTTCTCTCTACCTCTCTGTTGCTCTCCCTCACTCCCTCTCTGTCTTTCTCTCTGTGTGTTGGTCTTTGTCTTTCTCTCTACCTCTCTGTTGCTCTCCCTCGCTCCCTCTCTGTCTCTCTCTCTCTGTTGGTCTTTGTCTTTCTCTCTACCTCTCTGTCGCTCTCCCTCGCTCCCTCTCTGTGTTGGTCTTTGTCTTTCTCTCTACCTCTCTGTTGCTCTCCCTCGCCCCCTCTCTGTCTGTCTCACTGTGTTGGTCTTTGTCTTTCTCTCTACATCTCTGTTACTCTCCCTCGCTCCCTCTCTGTCTCTCTCTCTGTGTGTTGGTCTTTGTCTTTCTCTGTACCTCTCTGTTGCACTCCCTCGCTCCCTCTCTGTCTCTCTCTCTGTGTGTTGGTCTTTGTCTTTCTCTCTACCTCTCTGTTGCTCTCCCTCGCTCCCTCTCTGTCTCTCTCTCTCTGTTGGTCTTTGTCTTTCTCTCTACCTCTCTGTTGCTCTCCCTCGCTCCCTCTCTGTCTCTCTCTGTGTTGGTCTTTGTCTTTCTCTCTACCTCTCTGTTGCTCTCCCTCGCTCCCTCTCTCGCTCTCTCTCTGTGTTGATCTTTGTCTTTCTCTCTACCTCTCTGTTGCTCTCCCTCGCTCCCTCTCTGTCTCTCTCTCTGTGTTGGTCTTTGTCTCTACCTCTCTGTCGCTCTCCCTCGCTCCCTCTCTGTGTTGGTCTTTGTCTTTCTCTCTACCTCTCTGTTGCTCTCCCTCACTCCCTCTCTGTGTTGGTCTTTTGTCTTTCTCTCTACCTATCTGTTGCTCTCCCTCGCTCCCTCTCTGTGTTGTTCTTTGTCTTTCTCTCTACCTCTCATTTGCTCTCCCTCGCTCCCTCTCTGTCTCTCTCTCTCTGTGTTGTTCTCTACCCAAAGTGATACTCCTTAGTGTGGACAAAGTAAAACTGATTATCACCTGCAACCCATAACGACAGTCATTGCTAGCATCATCCTCAAATACCTTCCCAATAACCACACCCAGCTTATCTCACTGACTTACCAAAACTTGAATGATTCCTCAGATGTAGTACACAACATGTTCGGAATCAGCATCCACCTCCCCACTCACTGACATATCTGGTTTATATTCAAAACCACAGTTTAACTTCTTCATTTTCACACACTCAGAGAGACAGATCCTCTACCCCAGGCAGTGTCTGTGCATCACACATTCAGACAGTGTTATAGTAACTTGGCATTGTAGAGAAATGGAGAACACGTGCAAATGATTATCGCTGTGGAGAGTAGACTGAGTTACCATTGAATCAGCACAATCTCTATTTTACTCCCTCAAATCAATTCAAAGGTGATTATTTACATGGGAAATATGTTTACATTGCCTAAGTGAAATAGACAAACAACATGGAAAGGAAATAAACCATCAGAAATGAATAATAAACATTACGCTCACAAAAGTTTTAAAAGAATATAGACATTTCAAATGTTATATTGCTGGCTATGCACAGTGCTATGTAACAATGCAAATAGTTGAGGTATGAAAGGTCATATAAATTAGCAGATAAATATAGGTTGTATTTACAATGGTGTTTGTGCTCCAGGTCACAAATCTTGCTGTTGAGGTGGCACACTGTTGTATTTCACCTAATAGATATGGGAGATTGGATTGGTTTTCAAATTCTTTGTGGGGCTGTAATCTGAGGGAAATATAGTGCCTTCAGAAAATATTCACACCCCTTGACCTTTCCACATTTTGTTGTGTGACAGGCTGAATTTGTATTTGGAATAAATTGATATTTTGTTTCACTGGCCAACGCACAATACCCTATAATGTCAAAGTGGAATTATGTTTTTAGAAATGTTTGCAAATGAATTTAAAATGAAAAGCTGAAATGTCTTTAGTCAGTAAGTGTTCAACCCCTTTGTTATGGCCAGTCTAAATACATTCAGGGGTAAACATGTGCTTAACAAGTCACATAATAAGTTACACAGACTCTGTGTGCAATAATAGAGTTTAACATGAACGACTACCTTTTGAATGACTACCTCATCTCTGTAACCGACACATACTGTACAATTATCTGTCAGGTCCCTCAGTCAAGCAGTGGATTTCAAACACTGATCGAACCACAAAGAACAGGGAGGTTTTCCAATGCAAAGAAGGGCACCTATTGGTAAATGGGTCAAATAAAAAAAGCAGAAATTAAATAACTCTTTGAGCATGGTTATTAATTACACTTTGTATCAATACACCCAGTCACGACAAAGATACAGGCGTCCCTCCTAGCTCAGTTGCAGGAGAGGAAGGACCCCGCTCAGGGATTTAACCATGAGGCCAATGGTGACTTTAAAACCATTCGAGTTTAATGGCTGTGATAGGAGAAAACTGAGAATGGATCAACAACATTGTAGTTACTCTATAATATTAACCTAAAGGACAGAGTGAAAAGAGGGAAGCCTGCACAGGAAAGAAATATTCCAAAACATACATCCAGTTTGCAGCAAGGCACTAAAGTAAAACTGCAAAACGTGGCAAAGAAATTAACTTTATGTCCTGAATATTATGTTTGGGGCAAATCCAGCACAACACATCACTGAGTACCACCTTCATATGTTCAATCATGGTGGTGGGTGCATCATGTTATGGGTATGCTTGTCATAGGCAAGGACTGGGGAGTTTTGTAGAGTAAAAATGATTCACTGTTGTGGTCGGCCTGTCTGGGTTTCCCCCCCCCCCCCCTTTGGGTTGTACCGTGTCGGAGATCTTTGTGGGCTATACTCGGCCTTGTCTCAGGATGGTAAGTTGGTGGTTGTAGATTTCCCTCTAGTGGTGTGGGGGCTGTGCTTTGGCAAAGTGGGTGGGGTTATATCCTTCCTGTTTGGCCCTGTCCGGGGGTGTCCTCGGATGGGGCCACAGTGTCTCCTGACCCCTCCTGTCTCAGCCTCCAGTATTTATGCTGCAGTAGTTTATGTGTCGGGGGGGGCTAGGGTCAGTTTGTTTATCTGGAGTACTTCTCCTGTCCTATTCGGTGTCCTGTGTAAATCTAAGTGTGCGTTCTCTAATTCTCTCCTTCTCTCCTTCTTTCTCTCTCTCGGAGGACCTGAGCCCTAGAACCATGCCCCAGGACTACCTGACATGATGACTCCTTGCTGTCCCCAGTCCACCTGGCCATGCTGCTGCTCCAGTTTCAACTGGCCTGGGCCCTAGGACCATGTCCCAGGACTACCTGACATGAGGACTCCTTGCTGTCCCCAGTCCACCTGGCCATGCTCCTGCTCCAGACCTGAGCCCTAGGACCGTGCCCCAGGACTACCTGACATGATGGCTCCTTGCTGTCCCCAGTCCACCTGACTGTGCTGCTGCTCCAGTTTCAACTGTTCTGCCTTATTATTATTTGACCATGCTGGTCATTTATGAACATTTGAACATCTTGGTCATTTTCTGTTATAATCTCTACCCGGCACAGCCAGAAGAGGACTGGCCACCCCACATAGCCCGGTTCCTCTCTAGGTTTCTTCCTAGGTTTTGGCCTTTCTAGGGAGTTTTTCCTAGCCACCGTGCTTTTACACCTGCATTGTTTGCTGTTTGGGGTTTTAGGCTGGGTTTCTGTACAGCACTTTGAGATATCAGCTGATGTACGAAGGGCTATATAAATAAATTTGATTTGATTTGATTTGATAAAAAGGAATGGAATAAAGTTAAGCACAGGCAAAATCCTAGAGGAAAACCTGGTTCAGTCTACTTTCCACCAGACAAAGGGAGACAAATTCACCTCTCAGCAGGAAAATAACCTAAAACACAAGGCCAAATATACACTGGAGTTGCTTACCAAGACAACATTAAATGTGGCCTACTTACAATTTTGAAGATCTATGGCAAGACTTGAAGATGGTGGTCTAGCCATGATCAACCAACCTGACAGAGTTTGAATCATTTTTAAAATAATAATGTGCAAATATTATACAATCAACATGTGGAAAACTGTTAGAGATTTCCCAGAAAGACTCACAGCTCGTAATCGCTAACATGTATTGACTCAGGTGTGTGAATACTTATGTAATTGAGATATTTCTGTATTTAATTTTCAATAAATTAGCAAACGTTTCAAAAAACATGTTTTCATTATGGGGTATTGTGTGTAAATCAATTTAATCCATGAATTCAGGTTGCAACACATCAAACATTTCCGGTTGTAACACATCATGTGGAATAAGTCAAGGGGCATGAATACTTTCTGAATGCTCTGTATGTATCTCCAATATGGTCATACATTTGGCAGGAGGTTAGGAAGTGCAGCTTGGTTTCCACCTCATTTTGTGGGCAGTGTGTTGTTGTGTCTTTGGCTATGCCGGATTAAGTGATATCATTTACATTTACATTTAAGTCATTTAGCAGACGCTCTTATCCAGAGCGACTTACAAATTGGTGCATTCACCTTGACATCCAGTGGAACAACCACTTTACAATAGTGCATCTAAATATTTTAAGGGGGGGGTGAGAAGGATTACTTTATCCTATCCTAGGTATTCCTTAAAGAGGTGGGGTTTCAGGTGTCTCCGGAAGGTGGTGATTGACTCCGCTATCCTGGCGTCGTGAGGGAGTTTGTTCCACCATTGGGGAGCCAGAGCAGCGAACAGTTTTGACTGAGCTGAGCGGGAACTGTACTTCCTCAGTGGTAGGGAGGCGAGCAGGCCAGAGGTGGATGAACGCAGTGCCCTTATTTGGGTGTAGGGCCTGATCAGAGCCTGGAGGTACTGAGGTGCCGTTCCCCTCACAGCTCCGTAGGCAAGCACCATGGTCTTGTAGCGGATGCGAGCTTCAACTGGAAGCCAGTGGAGAGAGCGGAGGAGCGGGGTGACGTGAGAGAACTTGGGAAGGTTGAACACTAGACGGGCTGCGGCGTTCTGGATGAGTTGTAGGGGTTTAATGGCACAGGCAGGGAGCCCAGCCAACAGCGAGTTGCAGTAATCCAGACGGGAGATGACAAGTGCCTGGATTAGGACCTGCGCCGCTTCCTGTGTGAGGCAGGGTCGTACTCTGCGGATGTTGTAGAGCATGAACCTACAGGAACGGGCCACCGCCTTGATGTTAGTTGAGAACGACAGTTTGTTGTCCAGGATCACGCCAAGGTTCTTAGCGCTCTGGGAGGAGGACACAATGGAGTTGTCAACCGTGATGGCGAGATCATGGAACGGGCAGTCCTTCCCGGGAGGAAGAGCAGCTCCGTCTTGCCGAAGTTCAGCTTGAGGTGGTGATCCGTCATCCACACTGATATGTCTGCCAGACATGCAGAGATGCGATTCGCCACCTGGTCATCAGAAGGGGGAAAGGAGAAGATTAATTGTGTGTCGTCTGCATAGCAATGATAGGAGAGACCATGTGAGGTTATGACAGAGCCAAGTGACTTGGTGTATAGCGAGAATAGGAGAGGGCCTAGAACAGAGCCCTGGGGGACACCAGTGGTGAGAGCGCGTGGTGAGGAGACAGATTCTCGCCACGCCACCTGGTAGGAGCGACCTGTCAGGTAGGACGCAATCCAAGCGTGGGCCGCGCCGGAGATGCCCAACTCGGAGAGGGTGGAGAGGAGGATCTGATGGTTCACAGTATCGAAGGCAGCCGATAGGTCTAGAAGGATGAGAGCAGAGGAGAGAGAGTTAGCTTTAGCGGTGCGGAGCGCCTCCGTGATACAGAGAAGAGCAGTCTCAGTTGAATGACTAGTCTTGAAACCTGACTGATTTGGATCAAGAAGGTCATTCTGAGAGAGATAGCGGGAGAGCTGACCAAGGACGGCACGTTCAAGAGTTTTGGAGAGAAAAGAAAGAAGGGATACTGGTCTGTAGTTGTTGACATCGGAGGGATCGAGTGTAGGTTTTTTCAGAAGGGGTGCAACTCTCGCTCTCTTGAAGACGGAAGGGACGTAGCCAGCGGTCAGGGATAAGTTGATGAGCGAGGTGAGGTAAGGGAGAAGGTCTCCGGAAATGGTCTGGAGAAGAGAGGAGGGGATAGGGTCGAGCGGGCAGGTTGTTGGGCGGCCGGCCGTCACAAGACGCGAGATTTCATCTGGAGAGAGAAGGGAGAAAGAGGTCAGAGCACAGGGTAGGGCAGTGTGAGCAGAACCAGCGGTGTTGTTTGACTTAGCAAACGAGGATCGGATGTCGTCGATCTTCTTTTCAAAATGGTTGACGAAGTCATCTGCAGAGAATATGACATGCTGTTCTTTAAAATAATTTATCCGTAATTAATATTACCTGATTGAGCTAATCGTGTAAATGTAATTAACTAGAGAGTCGGGGCATCACAAAATAATATTTATAGAGCTGTTATCTTCCGAATAAACTCTTAAAGACCTAGTAATATTTTACATCAATAGCAGTCAATATTAATCGTCATCTTAATTCAGTCTCATCTGAAAGTTGTAAATTCTTGGTTATCTGCACGAACCCTGGCTAACAAGTTGAATCAGCAATACAAAATTGGGTTTAATTATTTATTTACTAAATACCTAACTAATCACACAGAATTACACATACACATAATTAAATCATAACTTGATGACAAATTACGCCATAAAGGAAAACGTCCCTAGCGGGCGGAACAGATATGGCAGCTTGTTACACAAAAGAAAAGGGCTGGGTTTGAGTGAAAGAGCGGGAAGACTGAGGAACAAAGGGCGAAGCTGTGCTATCGTAAATTCAGTATCTTATGCATTCTAAATGACCGCCCATTTGGAAAAGGAAAATGCAATAAATATTTACTCTGAGCTGCGCTTCGGTAGGGTGGTGGTAAATTGGAAGGCCGTGTTGCCCAACCGAGTCCTTTATCCTTTGAAGAATGTCAACTGGATACGTTGTAGTAATGTCGTTGTGTGATAGACGGGATACTCTGTCTGTTCCTTCCTAACCCTTGTTTGCAGCGGCTGTTGCTAACTCAACGGCTAGGAGGTATCGCTTCTGTAGTGAATAAGAGTTCAAAGTTCATACCATTCGCAACCAAAGCTCACGCTGATGTTGGCTTCGTTCTGTAGTTATTATCTGAACCATTCTGACATCGGACCGTTGTCCTCACGTCCTCGGAACAGGAGGTTATATTGTCGTCAAGGCTTTATATGGGAAGGGGGAGGAGGGCGTGTTTGAAAAGTTTTATAGCCCATGTCCCTTCACAGGGGCGGGCCACTGATTGAGCAGAGCCCTACCTTATGAATACCCAAATCTCAAATTTTAGAAGCTAAAATCACATTTCATCCCATCACAAATAATTTCATATTCAAACATTTAAATTGAACAACAATTCCATGTGAATCCGATAACTCTGATGTGTAGACTTTCCACTGTAGAGTTTGTCATCTTATCATTGATGAGAATGTCTCAGATGACAACCGAACTGACATCATATTCATTAAGTACCACCGCATATGTTCAATTGGTCGGATTACCAGAATATAGTTCATTTCCCCCCACCTTCTGATGTTCCCAGAATCTCTATGTTAACCAAGGGTTTTGCAAATGTAACATCAGTAGGGTAGAGAGAGGAAAAAGGGGGAAAGAGGTATTTATGACTGTCATAAACCTACCCCCAGGCCAATGTCATGACAGTGCGCATAGCCTGTCTTTTCTTGAGAGCCAGGTCTGCCGATGGTGACCTCTCAAAAGCAAAGCTCACTGAGTCTGTACATAGTCAAAGCTTTTCTTAATGTTGGGTCAGTCACAGTGGTCAGGTATTCTGCTACTGTTTGCTCAGTTTTTTGTTGATTCTTTCCAATGTGTCAAGTAATTGTCTTTTTGTTTTCTCATGATTTGGTTGGGTCTAATTGTGTTGCTGTCCTGTTGTGAACAGAGTCCCAGACCAGCTGGCTGAGGGGACTCTTCTCCAGGTTCATCTCTCTGTAGGTGAGGGCATTGTAATGGAAGGTTTGAGAATCGCTTCCTTTTAGGTGGTTGTGGAAGTTAATTGCTCTAATTAGCAGGAATCGTCCCAATTCTGCTCTGAATGCATTATTTGCAGTTTTACGTTGTACACATTTTTTCATAATTCTGCATGGAGTCTCAATTTGGGGTTAGTGAATTATTTGTTTGTGAGAGGACCCAAGACCTCACAACTATAGAGGGCTTCTGTGGTGCTGGTGTGTAGGCCACGGTAGGTATATTGTTTTGTCTGATCTAGGGCAACAGTGTCTAGGTGGAATTTGTATTTGTAGTGCTGGAAACTGGACCTTTTTTGGAACACCATTATTTTTGCCTTACTGAGATTAACTGTCAGGGCCCAAGTCTGACAGAATCTGCAGAAGATCTAGGTGCTGCTTAATTATTATAATTATTTTACCTTTCGGTTACTAGTCCAATGAAATAACCACTAGGCTCCCTGCCGACTGAGCCCTCATCAATTTGTTGGTATAAATGTTGAAGAGGGTGGGGCAAAAACAAATTGTTGCCAATTTTAGGTGCATACAGTTGAAGTCAGAAGTTTATATACACCTTAACCTTAGTTTCTCACAAGTCCTGACATTTAATCCTAGTAAATATTCCCTGTCTAAGGTCAGTTAGGATCACCACTTTATTTTAAGAATGTAAAATGTCAGAACAATAATAAGTTGGGTGAATTTTGGCCCATTCCTCCTGAAAGAGCTGGTGTAACTGAGTCAGGTTTGTAGGCTTCCTTGCTCGCACATGCTTTTTCAGGGCTTTGTGATGGCCAACTCCAATAACTTGACTTTGTTGTCCTTAAGCCATTTTGCCACAACTTTGGAAGTATGCTTGGGGTCATTGTTCATTTAGAAGACCCACTTGCAACCAAGCTTTAACTTCCTGACTGATGTCTTGAGATGTTGCTTCAATATAGCTACATAATTTTCCTTTCTCATGATGCCATCTATTTTGTGAAGTACACCAGTCCCTCCTGCAGCAAAGCACCCCCACAAAATGATGCTGCCACCCCAGTGCTACACGGTTGGGATGGTGTTATTCAGCTTGCAAGCATCCCCCTTATTTCTCCAAACATAACTATGGTCATTATGGCCAAAAAGTTATATTTTTGTTTCATCAGGCCAGAGGACATTTCCTCTGGAATTTGTGGTCTGTATATTTTATTATTTTATTTAGGATACCATCAACACCACAAGCCTTTTTAGGTTGAGAGGTTTGTATTTTGTTAATTCGGTGTAATTGTAGAATCCAGTGGGTTCTGGTTCTCTTTAATAGCTCACTCTAAGATTTTTTAATGATCATGTACAGTGCCTTCGGAAAGTGACAATGACTTTTTTACACCCCCCATTAATCTACACACAATACCACATAATGACTAAGCCAAAACTGTTTTATTTTTATAAATGTTTATAAATGTTTGCTTTTTCCGTTTAAGAATGATGGAGGCCACTGTGTTCTTGGGGACCTTCAATGCTGCTGAAATGTTTTGGTACCCTTCCCCAGATCTGTGCCTCGTCACAATCCTGTTTCGGAGCTCTACGGACAATTCCTTCGACCTCATGGCTTGGTTTTTGCTCTGACACGCACTGTCAATGGTGGGACCTTATATAGACAGGTGTGTGCCTTTCCAAATCATGTCCAATCAATTGAATTTCCCACAGGTGGACTCCAATCAAGTTATAGAAACATCTCAAGGATGATCAATGGAAACGGGATGCACCTGAGTTCAATTTCAAGTCTCATTGCAAAGGGGCTGAATACTTATTTAAATAAGGTATTTCTGGGGTTTTTTATTTTATAAATTTGCCAACATTTCTAAAAACCTGTTTTTGCCTTGTCCTTATGGGGTATTGTGTGTAGATTGCTGAGGATAATACTTTTTTTAAAGTCCATTTTAGATTAAGTGTGTAACGTAACGAAATGTGGGAAAAGTCAATGGTTCTGAATACTTTCCTGAATTCCTGTATTTGTTTTTGATGTTTGTTATAGTGCCAGAAAAGATGGGAGAAATCGTTTATCCATGCATGTCCATTTTGGATAGATACAGTGCCTTGCGAAAGTATTCGGCCCCCTTGAACTTTGCGACCTTTTGCCACATTTCAGGCTTCAAACATAAAGATATAAAACTGTATTTTTTTGTGAAGAATCAACAACAAGTGGGACACAATCATGAAGTGGAACGACATTTATTGGATATTTCAAACTTTTTTAACAAATCAAAAACTGAAAAATTGGGCGTGCAAAATTATTCAGCCCCTTTACTTTCAGTGCAGCAAACTCTCTCCAGAAGTTCAGTGAGGATCTCTGAATGATCCAATGTTGACCTAAATGACTAATGATGATAAATACAATCCACCTGTATGTAATCAAGTCTCCGTATAAATGCACCTGCACTGTGATAGTCTCAAAGGTCCGTTAAAAGCGCAGAGAGCATCATGAAGAACAAGGAACACACCAGGCAGGTCCGAGATACTGTTTTGAAGAAGTTTAAAGCCGGATTTGGAAACAAAAAGATTTCCCAAGCTTTAAACATCCCAAGGAGCACTGTGCAAGCGATAATATTGAAATGGAAGGAGTATCAGACCACTGCAAATCTACCAAGACCTGGCCGTCCCTCTAAACTTTCAGCTCATACAAGGAGAAGACTGATCAGAGATGCAGCCAAGAGGCCCATGATCACTCTGGATGAACTGCAGAGATCTACAGCTGAGGTGGGAGACTCTGTCCATAGGACAACAATCAGTCGTATATTGCACAAATCTGGCCTATATGGAAGAGTGGCAAGAAGAAAGCCATTTCTTAAAGATATCCATAAAAAGTGTTGTTTAAAGTTTGCCACAAGCCACCTGGGAGACACACCAAACATGTGGAAGAAGGTGCTCTGGTCAGATGAAACCAAAATTGAACTTTTTGGCAACAATGCAAAACGTTATGTTTGGCGTAAAAGCAACACAGCTCATCACCCTGAACACACCATCCCCACTGTCAAACATGGTGGTGGCAGCATCATGGTTTGGGCCTGCTTTTCTTCAGCAGGGACAGGGAAGATGGTTAAAATTGATGGGAAGATGGATGGAGCCAAATACAGGACCATTCTGGAAGAAAACCTGATGGAGTCTGCAAAAGACCTGGGACTGGTACGGAGATTTGTCTTCCAACAAGTCAATGATCCAAAACATAAAGCAAAATCTACAATGGAATGGTTCAAAAATAAACATATCCAGGTGTTAGAATGGCCAAGTCAAAGTCCAGACCCGAATCCAATCGAGAATCTGTGGAAAGAACTGAAAACTGCTATTCACAAATGCTCTCCATCCAACCTCACTGAGCTCGAGCTGTTTTGCAAGGAGGAATGGGAAAGAATGTCAGTCTCTCGATGTGCAAAACTGATAGAGACATACCCCAAGCGACTTACAGCTGTAATCGCAGCAAAAGGTGGCGCTACAAAGTATTAACTTAAGGGGGCTGAATAATTTTTCAGTTTTTGATTTGTTAAAAAAGTTTGAAATATCCAATAAATGTCGTTCCACTTCATGATTGTGTCCCACTTGTTGTTGATTCTTCACAAAAAAATACAGTTTTATATCTTTATGTTTGAAGCCTGAAATGTGGCAAAAGGTCGCAAAGTTCAAGGGGGGCGAATACTTTCGCAAGGCACTGTAGCTCTTCATGTTGTTGTTTGTTTAGTGTTTAGGCTTTCTACTGCTAAGTTTATAACTTCACTTTTGCAGTGAAACGTTGTGTCCAGGAAATTGTCTAAAAGGGATTGAATTTGTTGTTGGCTAATTGTTTTCTGGTAGGTTTCTACACTACTTTCCTTTTATCTATATAATTTCTTAATAGTATGCAGTTTACTTGGCTTTGATGCCTCATTATTTAGTTTTGTTCTGTTCAAGTAGGCTGTGATTTTGCTGTGATCTGACAGGGGTGTCAGTGGGCTGACTGTGAACGCTCTGAGAGACTCTGGGTTGAGGTCGGTGATAAAGTAGTTTACAGTGCTGCTGCCAAGACATGAGCTGTAGGTGTACCTACCGTAGGAGTCCCCTCGAAGCCTACCATTGACTATATACAGACTCAGCGTGCGACAGAACTGCAGGAGTTGTGTGACCCGTTTTTGTTGGTTGTTTTGTCGTTGTTGTTGGGCATATTGGGGAGGGAATGATGCCACCTCCAGGTAGGGTTTTGTCCCCTGTGTTCTGAGTGTGTCAGGTTTTGACCAGTTCTGGTGTTTAGGCTTCCACAGACTAGGATATGTCCCTTGGTCTGGAAATGATTGAGCCCCCCCTTTAGGATGGAGAAGCTGTCTTTATTAAAGTATGGGGGATTCTAGTGCGGGGATATACAGTACTGTACATTCCAAAACGGTTCTTCGGCTGTTCCCGTAGGAGAACCCTTTTTGGTTCCACATATAACCCTTTTGGGTTCTATGTAGAACCCTCTCTGGAAAGGGTCCTACATGGAATCCAAAATGTTTCTACCTTGAACCAAAAAGGTTCTACCAGGACCAAAAAGGGTTCTCCTATGGGGACAGCCGAAGAACCCTTTAAGGTTCTATAGCACATTTTTTCTAAGAGTGTATGTAGCACACAGGACAACATTTTTATCTGTTGAGGTTATTTCTTCATTTATTTCTAACCAGATGTAAAATGTTCCTGCTTTGATGTATTTAATAGTGGTGAAGTCTGGGTTCCTGCTCTATAGTCCAAAGGCAGATGACTTCAGACCCTGTATATTCCAGGATGGAATATGGTCTCTCTCTCTCTCTCTCTCTGAATCCTTCCACAGTAGAACTGTAGAACTGCTTGACAAACAGAGAAACAGATTCATAAATCGGAATATTTCTCTTCAACAGGAAATATTTGTATTTTGGCAGTTCATCATCGTTGTCATCTCATAACTAGCTCCCTCCCCACACACACACACACATTAACTAGGGCCCAATTATCCCTGAGATGACTTAATATCATTACTGTGTGGTTCGTGTTGTAAATTTAAACCGTTGTTTCACATGTTTCTCACGCAAGGAAGTATAATGATGATCCTATTTATACGGTCTCATGTCCCGCTCTAAAGGGTTTTCAAACCTCTACCTGGTGTATGCATTATGTACAGGTGTCCACTGCTACTCCACTGACTGACACAGAGCTATACTCTACCAGCGGAGGTGCTGTGAGCGGCTGGAGGTCGTCATGGCAACCCAGAGACATGTACCCAGTGACAGTCTGGCTAGAACATTCAGGTCAGCTATGGTGGGCATGTGTCTGTGTGGGCCTCATACGTAACTGTAGTAGACTGTAATGTGCAGCAGGGGAAATGTATTTGGGCCTGTAGCCTATGGTAGAGTACACTGTGATCTATGGTCACTGTTGAGTTTGTAGAAGAGTAAGAAAACACATGTTGTTTTACTATGTTACACATTCTTCCCATTATGGAGTTGGTTCTGATTTGGAGGAAGATAAGCTTATCCTAGATCTATACCTATGGGTGGGCAATATCTATCTCGTCTATGGGGGTGGAAAAGTGGCTGTATGGTTTGGAGGAAGATAAGCTTATCTTAGATCTATACCTATGGGTGGGCAATATCTATCTCGTCTATGGGGGTGGAAAAGTGGCTGTATGGTTTGGAGGAAGATAAGCTTATCCTAGATCTATACCTATGGGTGGGCAATATCTATCAGTAGTCTATGGGGGTGGAAAAGTGGCTGTATGGTTTGGAGGAAGATAAGCTTATCCTAGATCTATACCTATGGGTGGGCAATATCTATCAGTAGTCTATGGGGGTGGAAAAGTGGCTGTATGGTTTGGAGGAAGATAAGCTTATCCTAGATCTATACCTATGGGTGGGCAATATCTATCTAGTCTATGGGGGTGGAAAAGTGGCTGTATGGTTTGGAGGAAGATAAGCTTATCCTAGATCTATACCTATGGGTGGGCAATATCTATCAGTAGTCTATGGGGGTGGAAAAGTGGCTGTATGGTTTGGAGGAAGATAAGCTTATCCTAGATCTATACCTATGGGTGGGCAATATCTATCAGTAGTCTATGGGGGTGGAAAAGTGGCTTTATGGTTTGGAGGAAGATAAGCTTATCCTAGATCTATACCTGTGGGTGGACAATATCTATCTAGTCTATGGGGGTGGAAAAGTGGCTGTATGGTTTGGAGGAAGATAAGCTTATCCTAGATCTATACCTATGGGTGGGCAATATCTATCTAGTCTATGGGGGTGGAAAAGTGGCTGTATGGTTTGGAGGAAGATAAGCTTATCCTAGATCTATACCTATGGGTGGGCAATATATATCAGTAGTCTATGGGGGTGGGAAAGTGGCTGTATGGTTTGGAGGAAGATAAGCTTGTCCTAGATCTATACCTATGGGTGGGCAATATCTATCAGTAGTCTATGGGGGTGGAAAAGTGGCTGTATGGTTTGGAGGAAGATAAGCTTATCCTAGATCTATACCTATGGGTGGGCAATATCTATCTAGTCTATGGGGGTGGAAAAGTGGCTGTATGGTTCTTTAAGGTGTATTTTGTTTAGGTCCTGTGCCAGAAACCCTAGTGAGGTCATCTCCACTAGACTGAGAGACATGCGCCACACCTTCATCCAGGACTACCAGGAACCATGGGAAGAGAACCACAGCCGAGACAGAGGTGTGTGTGTTTATGTCTGTGTGTATGCATGTGTTGATATATTGACATTAATGTGCACTTTTCAGTAACTTCCTGTTGTTTGTAGAGAGAGGAGTGAAGTTCTCCAGCCAGACAGAGGCTTTGTACTACAGGGTTCTAGAGGCTGTCATCAATCAGGAGAGGAAGAGGCTGGGAGCCAAAGACATTTTAGTGAGTCCTCTGCCCTCTGTTGTGTATGAATGGAACTGCACTGTTTAGTGTCATTAAGCATTCACTTTATAATTCCCTCTGGGGGCACTGTTGTATTTTATTTCTGTATTTTTTATTTATCCTTTATTTAACCTAAGCAAGTCAGTTAAGAACAAATTCTTATTTACAATGACGGCCCACCAAAAGGCGAAAGGCCTCCTGCTGGGACAGAGGCCTGGGATTAAATAAATAAATACAATATAAATATAAGACAACATGTTATACAGACATGTATAGTATAGAGGTTGTCCTTGATGACTTGTTTCTTGGCAGGGCATTCTGGAGCATGATCTGTCCCAGCGCTCTCTAGTGGCCTGTTGTCTGGAGATGGTCATCTTCTCCCATCAGCCACCAGGCAGCTTTCCCCTGGTCATTGACATCTTTAGCCTGGCGCCATACGACTTCTACAAGGTAACATCTACACAAAACACCTGCAGTACATGTAATACTGTAATGTAACATTGTAGGTTTTGTGTAAAGGAGGAGGTTTCACGTGATAAGTAACCTTACCTGAAAACTGAAGCATTATGTTAGCTTCTCAAGCTAATGCCTAGGCTTCGGCTCAGACGGTTTACACAGTCTTGGGGCATACAGACGTCCTGGGTTCAAACACGTCTACTGTAATCTTAGTGATCTATTTAGGTGCTGTTTAACCCTCTACTGTGTGTGGTGTGTGCCAGGTGATAGAGCTGGTGCTGCGGGCTGAGGAGGGCTTGCTGCCGGGTGTGGTCAGGCATCTGACCCATATAGAGGAGCAGGTCCTGGATTGTCTGGCCTGGAGGAGAGACTCACCACTCTGGGACCAGATCAGAGCTGCTAAGGGTCAGGGACAGCTGCCTGCATACCATCAGGTCAGTGGGCAAAGATTCAAATTCACCTGTTTGTCAACTGGGCAAAATATACAGTGCACCCTCTCATAATATATAGAGCAACACCGCTGGCGCACTCGAAACAAGTTGGTCTAATATGGCAGCATGGCGGCTGTCGTTCCATTCAATAGAGGAAACAAAATGATCCCAAACTTAAGGTAACAGATGGTTCTATGTGTGTTCAAGGTGATGCTCCCCAATACTCAGAGGACACAGACAAGATGGCCAAGATCCCTCCCAACCCTTCACACTTGACCCCAAGCCTTGTGAATGGGATCCATGGAATTGACCTAAACTCCCGATTACCCACCATGAACGCTACAGCTCACCCCCTGCTGGCTCAAAGATGGCTGCTTGCCCTATCACACCAGTCAGCCCATCCCAGTCCTCCTCTGTCATTGTTACTGGACAGACTGTAGTCACCATGGCATCAGCCACTGTCACCACCAACAATGGCCAGTCAGTCAGCATACCGGTTCGAGGTAAAGACAATCCCTCAGATGAAACCCAATATGGCCATAGAAATGACAACCCTAATAGAATACTGACATAATGTAATACATCTTATAATAGACATGTTATATACCTTGTTTACATATCACAACAACCAGTGCTATTTGTTCAGTGAAACCTCTTCCATACCCAGGCATTGCCAATGACCGTTGAGCCATCACATTTACCCTCAGTGTTGTAGGTCAGCCCATTCCTCCACAGCAAGTCTCCAGCACCTCTACCCAGCAGCCCCAGAACCCTCTACCCTCTACCCAGAGTAAGGGCTCCATCTCACTGTTCCTCCGCAAGGTAGGCTTTACTCAGATTCCTACATACCTGAGCGGGCCTGAATGCTATGAGCCTAGATATTTAGTTACAAGATCCACAAGACAGAGGCCATACTCCTTCCCTCTGTCTCAGGTCTACCACCTGGTGAGCATGCGTCTGAGGGACATCTGTGTTAAACTGGACATCTGTGAGGCGCTGCGGCTGGAGATCTGGACCTGCGTCGAACACTCCTTGGTCCACTGCACTGACCTTATGCTAGACCGACACCTGGACCAAATACTCATGTGTGCCATCTATGTCATGGCCAAGGTAGCACTATTTGCTTTGCCTCTAGACATTTTGCTATACTTCCTTAACGCAGATGGTTTTATGACTTGGGTGATCGACAGCAAGGCATTCAGCCTTCTATACTTCTTCAGCTGTGTATTGATGATTATAATGTAATATATCACTTCATTTCCATGTTTGTGCTGTGTGTTGCTCATGCAGGTAACCAAAGTGGACATGCCCTTCAAGCTCATCATGCAGTGCTACAAGACTCAGCCTCAAGCAAGCAACTGTGTAAGGAGATCAATGTTTTGCTTGCTTTTGTGTGTGTGTGTGTTAAATCCTGCTGGTTTGTTATTGTGTAGTTGATGAAGTCTGTATTGTCCTTCTGTCAGGTATTCAGAAGTGTTCTGATCTCAGGGAGAAACACCAAGACGTCACAAAACTCTCCTGGAGGATCCAACAGAGAAAACAGTTAGACAAATAGAAAATATATTGTTTGCATCATAATGTGCATGAATTAACAAATCATTTTTGATGGTGATGCTGCTCTGTTTTCCAATAGATGTAGACCCCAGCAGTAGCTTGCTTACCTACCAGAGCCCTCCCACCCATCCTACAGGACCCAGAGCTCCCTGTAGCCCGGGCCAGGAGGAGAGAGGACACCTCATCTATTTCTACAACACTGTCTATGTCAAACAGATGAAGGACTTTGCCCTGCGCTACACCTCCAGCTCTCTGACCATAGCCCGGGTGAGGGGTCATTTTCATATACTTCCTAATGGAGTCAGTAGTCGTCATACACGATACATAGGAAACACTTTACCAGGGGTCTCAGATATGTCCAAACTGGTGTAAAACATCATGGGTACTTACAGGTCATCTGATCCTGTCATATAAGTAAGAGAAGTCCTAGAACAGATGCAGTGCATTGTTCCTAGGCCCAGCGCTATCATCACTGTCCAACAGAGATTCTGACCACATTCAGATGATTTGTCCATGCACAGGTTGAAACCCCTCCCCTTTCGCAATACCCCTGCCAGCGTATTGGATCCTTGCGCAGACTCCGCCCCTCCAACCACCATTCCCTCTACATCTCACCCCACAAGCCCAGCACACACCCCTCCCCCCGCACTGGGGTCCTCTAAATCTTCAGCAGAAGCCCGTCAAAGGTCAGAGGTTGGACATACCTCTCAAACCCTGCTAACGGTTCCCTAACTGACCCTCTTCTATAGTTCCTGTCTGAAGCCTAACTATCAATACACATATTTTAACTTCAGTAACTGTGAAAAGCAAAAGGCCTGGTCATCGTAAATACACAGTACATACAGTCATGTGTGTTGCTAATCGTTGTGTCCCACAGAGTCTGAGAGAGATCAGCGACATGATGAAGACATTTCAGTCACGCACCAGGAAGTGCTGTGCAGCCCAGCTGCAGGAGGACGGTGAGGAGGAGGGTGGACCGCTTGCGAAGAGACCCTGTCAGGATAGACCGTCAAACTTGCAGAGAAAGCTCAGGGACTTCGACCAGGCACTGATGAGGGCCCAGAACCAGCAACAAGCTCAGACCAGGGCCAAGGCACAGCACCAAGCAACAGCACACAATGGGACGCATTGATGACATCTCACTTTCGTTGACTTACTGCCATGCTTCATACTTCTTGCAGGTCTACACTCATTGGAAGAATATGGACAACAGGCACTGATGATGGGAGAATGGATGCTGTGGATCTACAATGTTAGAAAGAATTGGCATCATTAGCACTCAGCGAAGTTCTCTTAGCAAGCAATGTTCATGATTAGAAAAGCTGATTTGTAATAATAATAATGAGGGTAATGTAATAATCTGAGGGTAACTAGGGCTCTGTATCAAATATCATATCATATACAGCATATATTCATCCAAAGTAAGCAGTAAATGAATTGTGTTGGTACTGAGCACTGTCTACAGTTTGTGTTTGGTGAGATGGAGGAGACGATGTTCTCTGGAACATACAGTATGTTATTAGTTTCAATTTTCAAGTTTAATTCGTCACCTCACAAGTACAGTGAGATGCTTAAATTGCAAGCCCTACCCAACAGTGCAGTATTCAAAATTTTAAAAAGCATTTAATTTAAAACAAATTAAACACAGATATGACATATAGGTGAGCGTTTTAAAATGATTATACATGTATCTGTTAGGACCAGATGTTAGATAATCATGTTTAATTGTTATACAGAGTAATGTCTCTGTTAGGACCAGATGTTAGATAATCATGTTTAATTGTTATACAGAGTAATGTATCTGTTAGGACCAGATGTTAGATAATCATGTTTAATTGTTATACAGAGTAATGTATCTGTTAGGACCAGATGTTAGATAATCATGTTTAATTGTTATACAGAGTAATGTATCTGTTAGGACCAGATGTTAGATAATCATGTTTAATTGTTATACAGAGTAATGTATCTGTTAGGACCAGATGTTAGATAATCATGTTTAATTGTTATACAGAGTAATGTATCTGTTAGGACCAGATGTTAGATAATCATGTTTAATTGTTATACAGAGTAATGTATCTGTTAGGACCAGATGTTAGATAATCATGTTTAATTGTTATACAGAGTAATGTATCTGTTAGGACCAGATGTTAGATAATCATGTTTAATTGTTATACAGAGTAATGTATCTGTTAGGACCAGATGTTAGATAATCATGTTTAATTGTTATACAGAGTAATGTATCTGTTAGGACCAGATGTTAGATAATCATGTTTAATTGTTATACAGAGTAATGTATCTGTTAGGACCAGATGTTAGATAATCATGTTTAATTGTTATACAGAGTAATGTATCTGTTAGGACCAGATGTTAGATAATCATGTTTAATTGTTATACAGAGTAATGTATCTGTTAGGACCAGATGTTAGATAATCATGTTTAATTGTTATACAGAGTAATGTATCTGTTAGGACCAGATGTTAGATAATCATGTTTAATTGTTATACAGAGTAATGTATCTGTTAGGACCAGATGTTAGATAATCATGTTTAATTGTTATACAGAGTAATGTATCTGTTAGGACCAGATGTTAGATAATCATGTTTAATTGTTATACAGAGTAATGTATCTGTTAGGACCAGATGTTAGATAATCATGTTTAATTGTTATACAGAGTAATGTATCTGTTAGGACCAGATGTTAGATAATCATGTTTAATTGTTATACAGAGTAATGTATCTGTTAGGACCAGATGTTAGATAATCATGTTTAATTGTTATACAGAGTAATGTATCTGTTAGGACCAGATGTTAGATAATCATGTTTAATTGTTATACAGAGTAATGTATCTGTTAGGACCAGATGTTAGATAATCATGTTTAATTGTTATACAGAGTAATGTATCTGTTAGGACCAGATGTTAGATAATCATGTTTAATTGTTATACAGAGTAATGTATCTGTTAGGACCAGATGTTAGATAATCATGTTTAATTGTTATACAGAGTAATGTATCTGTTAGGACCAGATGTTAGATAATCATGTTTAATTGTTATACAGAGTAATGTATCTGTTAGGACCAGATGTTAGATAATCATGTTTAATTGTTATACAGAGTAATGTATCTGTTAGGACCAGATGTTAGATAATCATGTTTAATTGTTATACAGAGTAATGTATCTGTTAGGACCAGATGTTAGATAATCATGTTTAATTGTTATACAGAGTAATGTATCTGTTAGGACCAGATGTTAGATAATCATGTTTAATTGTTATACAGAGTAATGTATCTGTTAGGACCAGATGTTAGATAATCATGTTTAATTGTTATACAGAGTAATGTATCTGTTAGGACCAGATGTTAGATAATCATGTTTAATTGTTATACAGAGTAATGTATCTGTTAGGACCAGATGTTAGATAATCATGTTTAATTGTTATACAGAGTAATGTCTCTGTTAGGACCAGATGTTAGATAATCATGTTTAATTGTTATACAGAGTAATGTATCTGTTAGGACCAGATGTTAGATAATCATGTTTAATTGTTATACAGAGTAATGTATCTGTTAGGACCAGATGTTAGATAATCATGTTTAATTGTTATACAGAGTAATGTATCTGTTAGGACCAGATGTTAGATAATCATGTTTAATTGTTATACAGAGTAATGTATCTGTTAGGACCAGATGTTAGATAATCATGTTTAATTGTTATACAGAGTAATGTATCTGTTAGGACCAGATGTTAGATAATCATGTTTAATTGTTATACAGAGTAATGTATCTGTTAGGACCAGATGTTAGATAATCATGTTTAATTGTTATACAGAGTAATGTATCTGTTAGGACCAGATGTTAGATAATCATGTTTAATTGTTATACAGAGTAATGTATCTGTTAGGACCAGATGTTAGATAATCATGTTTAATTGTTATACAGAGTAATGTATCTGTTAGGACCAGATGTTAGATAATCATGTTTAATTGTTATACAGAGTAATGTCTCTGTTAGGACCAGATGTTAGATAATCATGTTTAATTGTTATACAGAGTAATGTATCTGTTAGGACCAGATGTTAGATAATATTCTGTTTAATTGGCACGTTTTTTTCTCTACCAGCGTTGAATTTGTACTGATCTGTGGTACAAATAATTTACTTCTTTGTATTGTGATGTTGAATAAACACAACTCTGTTTTTACATTTGTCTTGTTGCTTTTTGTCCTATGTTGCTCTGTCTGTAGGCTTTGTCTTGCTTGTCCTATGTTGCTCTGTCTATAGGCTTTGTCTTGCTTGTCCTATGTTGCTCTGTCTATAGGCTTTGTCTTGCTTGTCCTATGTTGCTCTGTCTGTAGGCTTTGTCTTGCTTGTCCTATGTTGCTCTGTCTATAGGCTTTGTCTTGCTTGTCCTATGTTGCTCTGTCTATAGGCTTTGTCTTGCTTGTCCTATGTTGCTCTGTCTATAGGCTTTGTCTTGCTTGTCCTATGTTGCTCTGTCTGTAGGCTTTGTCTTGCTTGTCCTATGTTGCTCTGTCTGTAGGCTTTGTCTTGCTTGTCCTATGTTGCTCTGTCTGTAGGCTTTGTCTTGCTTGTCCTATGTTGCTCTGTCTGTAGGCTTTGTCTTGCTTGTCCTATGTTGCTCTGTCTGTAGGCTTTGTCTTGCTTGTCCTATGTTGCTCTGTCTGTAGGCTTTGTCTTGCTTGTCCTATGTTGCTCTGTCTATAGGCTTTGTCTTGCTTGTCCTATGTTGCTCTGTCTATAGGCTTTGTCTTGCTTGTCCTATGTTGCTCTGTCTATAGGCTTTGTCTTGCTTGTCCTATGTTGCTCTGTCTGTAGGCTTTGTCTTGCTTGTCCTATGTTGCTCTGTCTGTAGGCTTTGTCTTGCTTGTCCTATGTTGCTCTGTCTGTAGGCTTTGTCTTGCTTGTCCTATGTTGCTCTGTCTGTAGGCTTTGTCTTGCTTGTCCTATGTTGCTCTGTCTATAGGCTTTGTCTTGCTTGTCCTATGTTGCTCTGTCTGTAGGCTTTGTCTTGCTTGTCCTATGTTGCTCTGTCTATAGGCTTTGTCTTGCTTGTCCTATGTCGCTCTGTCTGTAGGCTTTGTCTTGCTTGTCCTATGTTGCTCTGTCTGTAGGCTTTGTCTTGCTTGTCCTATGTTGCTCTGCGTGTGCTCACTGCTCATTGATTGTCTGTATTGTAATTGTTTTTAATAATCTGCCCAGGGACTGCGGTTGAAAATGAGCCGGCTGACTAAAACGGCAGGGTAGCCTAGTGGTTAGAGCGTTGGACTAGAAAATCAAAGGAAAAAAAAAAAACATCACTTTTACTGAAACGTAGATGAATGTGTACTGCCCCTGTAAAAATAAAATAAACTCAAACATCTCCTTAACATTACCACAACACATTACCACAACATAGTGAGAGCCACTGTGGAAAATAAATATTGCTCCATGTTGGATATTTTTGCACTCAGAGACAACAAGGTCATAAACAGCATGTGACATATCAGTCTTGGTATATTAGTCTCATGTTGATATAGTAAAATTGTTATTTTGTTAATTTTCATACTGGCATATTTTGAAAAACATCCGAACAAATGGCCATTTACTTTTCATAGTGGGGAAAATTGGTTTCCATGACGGCCTAATGATTGAGTAACAATACCCATACTGTTTATCAGTAACTATGTCCTGACACGCTATGGGAAGTTCATTCTTAACTGATGTTGCTTGGCAAGCAAATCACAATAATCCTCTAAGAACCAATCAGCAAAGGCCTGTCAACTAAACCCCTGAGAGGCCATTATAGAAAATAGAATCCCTAGAATGGGGAAGGCCCTCAGACCCATTAACTTGAATCGGAATGTCCGTTCTAGGGATTCTATTTCTATGGTTACACAGGAAACCAGGGGGACCTGCTTCCACAACAGTCCTGGAGGTTTTAAGGTAAAGGTCAGCTTGGTAATAACTTCAGATGCTTTTCAGACTTCATCAACAACCAACAACCTCAACAGGACGTCTGTTTTAATCAGTCTCCCACTGGACAGAACCATGGGGTGCAACACCAGCAGGGATGCTGTTGTGGTAGACCCTTCTAAAAGCCAGAGACCAGACCAGCGTCGGCCAGCTCGACCAGTAAGGCCACCGCTGAGGAGACTAAAGAAACTACAGAGAAAGACAAAGATGAAACAGAAGGCATATCAAGCTGCGACTGACCTCCATCTTCTTAACCCAAACTCCTCAAAGTAAGATATCTGTCATTCTGCCAGTTACACTTTTATGCTCATCACCCAAATATGGGCAAATACAATTATCTGTATTATGTTTTGGGTCACTTTCTTTAGTCAATCAAAAGTAAGTGAACTATTCTAATGATTAAGCTATAAACAAGTTGAACAAATGAT
>NC_060176.1:6891769-6920534 GCF_021184085.1 Oncorhynchus gorbuscha
GCTCCAATCTGTGATGTAACCTACCAGCCACACACCCTGCTCCTATCTTTGATGTAGACCTACCAGCCACACACCCTGCTCCAATCTGTGATGTAACCTACCAGCCACACACCCTGCTCCAATCTGTGATGTAGACCTACCAGCCACACACCCTGCTCCAATCTGTGATGTAGACCTACCAGCCACACACCCTGCTGCAATCTGTGATGTAGACCTACCAGCCACACACCCTGCTCCAATCTGTGATGTAGACCTACCAGCCACACACCCTGCTCCACTCTGTGATGTAGACCTACCAGCCACACACCCTGCTCCAATCTGTGATGTAGACCTACCAGCCACACACCCTGCTCCAATCTGTGATGTAGACCTACCAGCCACACACCCTGCTCCAATCTGTGATGTAGACCTACCAGCCACACACCCTGCTCCAATCTGTGATGTAGACCTACCAGCCACACACCCTGCTCCAATCTGTGATGTAGACCTACCAGCCACACACCCTGCTCCAATCTGTGATGTAGACCTACCAGCCACACACCCTGCTCCAATCTGTGATGTGACCTACCAGCCACACGCCCTGCTCCAATCTGTGATGTAGACCTACCAGCCACACACCTGCTCCAATCTGTGATGTAGACCTACCAGCCAAACACTCTGATCTGTGATGTAGACCTACCAGCCACAGGTTCCTTACTCTGTCTACTGTTTCTGGTCCAGAACACTTTCTCTCTCTCTCAATCTCTCAACTGGACCTTCAGTGTCCACAGTGCCATGTTTATATCCTGTTAATGTGCCAGTATGGTCAATGTAACAACAATGAGACATGGTAGTAAATGTATAGATTCAATCTGACTAATGTCCTTTATTGTTTTTAATGTCATTTATTGTTATTACCTCCATCTCTATCTCTCTCTCTATCACACACCTCTGTTCTAAGGTGGCAGTTACAATCAGTTACTTCAAAAGCTTCCAGCCCTGCCACAGGCTAAACCAAACAGCAGCCAAATCAGTAGGCTTTGAAGGCAGTTTTTGTTGCAGCTGTACAGCATATTACTGACCACTCCAGCAGTCCTAGGCTCCAACACTACATACCACTGCATCAGGAAGCTGTTACAGCTCTGTGTTTGGGTAGACAGCAGCCTGCTTGTTATTACCCATAAAGGAAATGGTTCCCATAGATACAAATACTATATACTGCAATGCCTTTTTTGCCACCAGATGGCATGGAAACACAACTGCAGTTCTGTTTGTCACCACCAGGGTGCAGAAGCGATCCATCAGTATTTGGTGGGCTATCCAAGGCCCTGGTCCATTTACTCAAGACATTTAATCTGAAATATATGTTGTAAATGTATTACCAGCGAGTGAATAGAGCTGGAAGGGAATAGCCTTTTCACAAAGCCCATATCACAAATACCCATCACAGAGGAAGCGGGAAATTACATGAAAATATTACCATTATACAAATGGAAATTGTGATTGAATAATGTGTTTGAGAAGATAAATGGAAAGCACTTTGTTAGAAAATGTGGTGCTAAATGGCTTTTTAATTTCAGATGTGGGATAAAACAAAACACATTTCTACTCCATTTTCACTGGCAATTGATTAGTGGTTCCACACCTGCAGAGAGAAGGGCTCTTATCTTCTCATTATCAGTTAATTAATATGCATGCACACATGTCTATTATCTTTCCTCTGCCATTTAGCAGAATTGAGACATTGATGTTTTAATGGCCTTGGATGACTTCTCTCTCTGTTGCTTTAAGGAGAAATAAGACACATGACTGACATTGTCTTTAATTGTTGTAAAATAAAATTAAATGAAAATAAAATAAAAAGGAAAAACAAATTCTTTACATCATATTCAATATGACATCACCATTCCCCTCTGGGAGGTGTATCTATCAACACAGCAACTCTTATTTGATTGGCTGTATTTAATTTAGCAGCTATTCTATGGTACTTTAGCTTTAGGAAACAACCCATTTGGTGCACTGTGTATACCTAAGAAAGAGATGCATTGAAGAGTGATAGGAAATGTTTTACTTGAAAGACATACAGAAGGGAATATGATATTAAATTCCTCACTCTGCCAGGGTTTGGCTATTAGAGAATCCAAGGCCTCACCCGCTGAAGCAAAACATTACATTTAAGTCATTTAGCAGACGCTCTTATCCAGAGCGACTTACAAATTGGTGCATTCACCTTATGACATCCAGTGGAACAGTCACTTTACAATAGTGCATCTAAATCTTAAGGGGGGTGAGAGGGATTACTTATCCTATCCTAGGTATTCCTTAAAGAGGTGGGGTTTCAGGTGTCTCCGGAAGGTGGTGATTGACTCTCATCAAAACCTGGGTGAAAGTCTAATTCATTTATGTCCTGATCTTCAATGTTCCACTGCCATAAGTGCATATTGTATTACCAGTGAAATATGAAGTCCTATAGAAACTAGTCTGACTGGATATCTTTGCAGTTGTGCACAAATGGCCCTCGGCATGTGTTCTGTATTATGCACATTACACAATGTCATTAGCTTTTTATCTTTATGGTTTGAGCCAAATTTCACATAGCAGTGGATGTTGTTATGGTTGATCGTATGATTGTACATTAGAAAGAGATGCTTCATGACTAAAACAGACATTATAGAGGATGGTTATGTCACTAAACCATAGTGGTTCAGAAGTCTTGCTGTTGATAAGGGAATATTGTGAATATTAGGTTTACAAACATCATTTTCAAACAGATGTGCCACCCAATAAAGGCTAGCCCGACAGTCTAAAATAAAAAAAAGGGCATTTGAACACTACTCTTGGGTGTAATCTGCTCCTCTTGTAATGGGCCATTTATAAACTCAGCAAAAAAATAAACGTCCCTTTTTCAGGACCCTGTCTTTCAAAGATAATTCGTAAAAATCCAAATAACTTCACAGATCTTCATTGTAAAGGGTTTAAACACTGTTTCCCATGCTTGTTCAATGAACCATAAACAATTAAT
Source organism: Oncorhynchus gorbuscha (assembly GCF_021184085.1). Lineage (NCBI taxonomy): Eukaryota > Metazoa > Chordata > Actinopteri > Salmoniformes > Salmonidae > Oncorhynchus > Oncorhynchus gorbuscha. The sequence continues at coordinate 6,894,771 of NC_060176.1, forward strand.
GAACATGCACCTGTGGAAGGGTCGTTAAGATACGAACAGCTTACAGACGGTAGGCAATTGAGGTCACAGTTATGTAAACATAGGACACTGAAGAGGCCTTTCTACTGAAAAACACCAAAAGAAAGATGTCCCTGCTCATCTGCGTGAACTTGCCTTAGGCAAGCTGCAAGAAGGCATGAGGACTGCAGATGTGGCCAGGACAATAAATTGCAATGTCCGTACTGTGAGACGCCTAAGACAGAGCTACAGGGAGACAGGACGGACAGCTGATCATCCTCGCAGTGGCAGACCATGTGTAACAACACCTGCACAGGATCACACCTGCGGGACAGGTACAGGATGGCAACAACAACTGCTCAAGTTACACCAGGAACGCACAATCCCTCCAATCTGCAATCGGCTGAGAGAGGCTGGACTGAAGGCTTGTAGGCCTGTTGTAAGGCAGGTCCTCACCAGACATCACCGGCAACAATGTCGCCTATGGGCACAAACCCACCGTCGCTGGACCAGACAGGACTGGCAAAAAGTGCTCTTCGCTGACGAGTCGCGGTTGTTTCTCACCAGGGGTGATGGTTGGATTCGCGTTTATCGTCGAAGGAATTAGTGTTACACCGTGGCCTGTACTCTGGAGCGGGATTGATTTGGAGATGGAGGGTCCGTCATGGTCTGTCGCGTAGTGTCACAGATCATCATCGGACTGAGCTTGTTGTCATTGCAGACAATCTCAACGCTGTGCGTTGCAGGGAAGACATCCTCCCTCCCTCATGTGGTACCCTGTGGTGCTCATCCTGACATGACCCTCCAGCATGACAATGCCACCAGCCATATTGCTCATTCTGTGTGTGATTTCCTGCAAGACAGGAACATCAGTGTTCTGCCATGGCCAGCGAAAAGCCCGGATCTCAATCCCATTGAGCACACCGGGGACTTGTTGGATCGGAGGGTAAGGGCTAGGGCCATTCCCACCAGAAATGTCCGGGTACCTTGGTGGAAGAGTGGGGTAACATCTCACAGCAAGAATGGGCAAATCTGGTGCAGTCCATGAGGAGGAGATGCACTGCAGCACTTAATGCAGCTGGTGGCCACACCAGATACTGACTGTTACTTTTGATTTTGACCCCAACTTTGTTCAGGGACACATTATTCTATTTGTGTATGTTACATGTCTGTGGAACTTGTTCAGTTTATGTCTCAGTTGTTGAATCTTATGTTCATACACATATTGACAAATAAATATAAATGTTTATATTTATATGTTAAATTTGCTGAAAATAAACGCAGTTGACAGTGAGAATACTTTTTTACTGAGTTTATGATTAGTATAATGGTCTATCATTAGAATAAGTATTGATGTTATTTCCTGCAAGCCACTCTTTAAAGATGTGTTCTTCACAGGCCTCGTTTGTGAATATATGATCAGAACCCTGACAGACTGAGAGCATCTTTAATCTTCCTCTGGCCTTGAAGAATGTCACTGATCTCCCTGTAACTGCAGGGAGCAGGGCTGATCAAATCCACATTGTGTGTGTGTGTGTGTGTGTGTGTGTGTGTGTGTGTGTGTGTGTGTGTGTGTGTGTGTGTGTGTGTGTGTGTGTGTGTGTGTGTGTGTGTGTGTGTGTGTGTGTGTGTGTGTGTGTGTGTGTGTGTGTGTGTGTGTGTGTGTGTGTGTGTGTGTGTGTGTGTGTGTGTGTGTGTGGATCACATATACTGATTGTTTATGGGGACTTTATTTCACTACGAAATCACCCAGATATTCATAATTGTTTGTCAAAGCCATCTGTTCTGAAGTGTCACAGTGGTTCCTTTGGAGTGGCCTGTTCACATCGCCAGTTGATTGATCGCAAAGAAAACAGATGTGTGCCAAGAGAGGTCAACTTTCATTTGAAGTAAATTCAGATACAGCGTTTTCCCCCTTATTTGTGATTCTGGAAGCGTATGTATACACCCCAAATGCTGTCATGTATTATCTAGGAGTTGGAGACAGATGTAAACATTAGGTTTCTGCCTTACAGAAATATTAGTGTTTTTCTGAGTCTGATCTTTATTTGGTCTGCGCGGTGGAAGGATGGTGGAAGGATGGTGGAAGGATGGTATTCAGAACAAACTCTGACTCATTTCACTTGGAATTTCTACCAACGAATAAGTAAACAACTGTTAACAGAAGCTAATGCTTCTAAGTGGTTGTGTCATACTTTCTCTGACTATACACAAATAAAACCTGTATGAATCCCTCACATACTGCAGTGCATGCTCTACCTGATAATGGTGTTTAGCCCCTTTAAATCCACAGCACTTAATTTTCCCTCTCTCTCTCTCTCTCTCTCTCTCTCTCTCTCTCTCTCTCTCTCTCTCTCTCTCTCTCTCTCTCTCTCTCTCTCTCTCTCTCTCTCTCTCTCTCTCTCTCTCTCTCTCTCTCTCTCTCTCTCTCTCTCTCTCAAGTAATGGTAGAAAAGGAAAGGTCACCATGGAGATGACAAAGAAAATCCCTGCTAGAGACAACACTTGAAGCTAGCTGGTGATTCATCAGCTTTAATGCAGTCCATTAGACACGGCTTTTAGTGGACAATGAACAATGGGAACTAAACTAAGTTTATTTGCACAGAACATATTTATGTTTTTTTGAGAAGAAGCCATAGTCAGTCAGTGCTGTTTAATGGAGCTTGTGTCCAGAAGGTCATTTCTTTAGCCCACAGAGAAATGGGGCCTGAGACCCTGAGTGAGTGAACTTATTCACTTCACATGAATATCCTCAGAGGTATAACCTACTATATCCTACAGTATCCAGTCAAAGTCAACCTCAAAATTAATCATATTGCTGATCTTACCATTAGGTTTTCGTTAAATGTCATGCCAATGAAACATCTGTAGGACATCACAAATAGATTATGAAGGAGTAGAAATCCTTGTAAAATCCTGAAGGCGGATAAGATTTAGCCTGAGGAAAAGGTCAGGTAGCTGGAGGAAGGCTTGGACATATGGACTAAGATAACTGGATTATTCTGTATAGGAAACACAAGAAGACATGTTGTTTTTGTTACAGGGCAAATCAGTATGTCAAGGTACCATGTTGATATGGTTCACTGTAGGTACGCTGTTATCAATGTTGTCTGTTGTAAAGACTAGTATGTGCTGTAGAAATTCTACCTACATAGCATCCATTTTGCACAACACATACACCCCTATGAGTACATGATGTGAAAAGCAGTTGTGTTCACTGGGATAATTCGAATCCATTTGTTTTACCCATTGGCTCATGATTATAGCAAGGCGTCTGTGGGCTCATTTGAGGTTTACATTTACTAGGCCCTACTTACACTCTTTACACAGTTGTTTACTCTATTATGAGAACAGAGTGGGCATTGTGAATCACGTTGTGTTGTGTTCTAGCTGTTTCTGTTTCTAAGAAGCATGTTGTTGAGCCTGACGTTCTTTAAGGTGAGGGGTGGATTGTGAGTGAGGGGCTGAGGCCGAGGCAGGCAGCTGCTGTGTAATTATGGGAGACCCAGTGAAGTACAATACAAAAGCTACAGTGGCAGGTGTAGCTATTCATCTTTCCACATTTGTTTTGATTGGTGCAGTGTGCCGGAGTAGAGAGAGAGAAAGTCCTTTCAAAGCAAATGGAGAAAAATAGGAAAATGTAGTCTAAATGTCATTCATTCAGCACCAGTGCCGAGGTGACCTTAAAGAGAATCATCTCTCCCTTTTGTAAATGCGGACAAGTGGATTCTGCAAAATATCAAATTTGATAAGAAAGGGAGTCCACGTGATGGAGCCTTGTGATGGTGAGCAGAATGTGGCTGATATGGAGGAGGTGAACTGGTTCAGGAGCCTCACTATGGTTGAACAGTCTGTTCTGTTCTCTGGTCATGACCATCTGAATGTTTTGCTATGTTTATTTGCACAAATAGAAGGACAATTTGTACACATTTACAAAACAACAACAACATAATGTGCAGGAGGCAGAAAAAAGCCGAACATTGTTCCCCCAAGTGTTAGGACATACATTACTGCTACAGGAGCATACTGCTTACCACCCTACATCATAAATGACTACGTATGTCAAAGGGTTGAGGTGTTCGATGTGCCTTGACAGAGTGCTGTCATCTCACTGTATGCCCTGCAATATTAGTTATGATAGAGTTTGATTATGTGATATGATGATTTGGACTTCCTTTTACCACATTATGAAGCCAGTCCTTGACGGATCTACATGTACATACATTGATGTGTATTAGAATATGCCATGTATTTTGTCTATTCCCTGAAAAACAACCTACCCGTATGTAACCATCCATATCACGAATTTAACATTCATAGCTTTCACCATGACAACTGGGCCAACCATCAGGGAACATTACTGAGGCATTTAGATAATGGTTTCCTTGTAGACATCCAAGAGGAGGGAAAACAACCTAATAACAGCTTTACTGCTTCATGTGTCATCATGCCATAGAAACAGCACCGCATGGTCTGTGGAAGGAAAATAAACTACGATGCCTTAATACACTGCAATAGGATTGCAGTCATCATCGTGTTTGTATAACTCCTACTCATGGTTAGGTCTTTGTGCTTGTATATTAATATGTTTAGATTTGTGTTTAGTTTGATAGGATTATGACTAGAGCTGGAAGGCTGAAGGGAGCTGGCTGTATATTAGAGTGCATGTTTGTTTGTTTGTCTGCAGATTCAAGATAACAAGCCTGGGCCTCTCTTCATGACTGGGCGCTGGCTGCTGGGTCTGACCTCATCTCAGTGAAAATAATTAGAGCTGCTCCTGTGTGTGTGTGTGTGTGTGTGTGTGTGTGTGTGTGTGTGTGTGTGTGTGTGTGTGTGTGTGTGTGTGTGTGTGTGTGTGTGTGTGTGTGTGTGTGTGTGTGTGTGTGTGTGTGTGTGTGTGTGTGTGTGTGTGTGTGTGTGTGTGTGTGTGTGTGTGTGTGTGTGTGTGTGTTCTGAATGCCCCACTCCCAGCTGCAGCCCTAAACACAGAGAAGCCACTGTTCTACAACTATTAGTCCCTCAATATGTATGTCTCCTCTTCAGGAAAATAATATTAATGGGATCGCTAAATACAAACGTGGCCCGTCAACCGATAACTACAAATACAGTGAGATTATTCATAAGAGGGGCATGGATCTGATCGCATGTGAAGGGCCTGAGAGATTTTCTACAAGCTGTAGGTTCCTTAGGGGTGTTGTTCACGTCCCAAATGGCACCCTATTCCTTCATAGCGCAATACTTTTGACCAGGGCCCATAGGGCTCTTGTCAGAAGTAGTGCACTATATTTGGTTACTACATGATTCCATATGTTATTTCATAGTTTTGATGTCCTCACTATTATTCTACGGTGTAGAAAATAGTAAAAATAGAGAAAACCCTTGAATGAGTAGTTGTGTCCAAACATTTGACGGGTACTGTATATATTTATAAATACAAACTAGCTCTGAAATAAGTGAGTCATTACAAATGATCCACTTTTCGACCACTACTGTTCAACCTTCTATTCATCATCTCCAGCACCAAACCAGTGTCTACATGTAAAACAGTACATTTCTAATTCTGTGGTTCAAAAGATAAAAAGAAACGTCCTAAAACAAAATGCTTCCCTGTGACATCACAGGGTTGGATTAAAAGTAAAAAACTGTGATTATCAAATCTTGCAATGACTTTCTAGCCCCAAGGAGGGTATTTTCTTGCCCCCCACATCCCCACGAATCTCATATAATTTGTAAATCACAGTTTTAAAAATGTTTAAACATTAGATGATGTCATAGGATAGAAATTTTAAATATATTTGTTTCTACAAATGTAAAAATGTGCCGTTTTTGTGCCGGACATAATGAAAATATGGTGGAGATGCCCTTTAAATTGTGCAACATCATCGGTACGCTAGAGGCATCGTCTTTCATTTGAATCTCCGCTCTTGTGGGCGTGTACATTGACCCATTTTGGCACTTACTCTCTTGCACTGACTCTATGCACAAACACTGGACTCACCCACACACTCACACGTACTTACACTGACAACCCAACACATACATATACACACATAACATGCGCATGATTACCCCATCTTTGTACCCCACACATACAATTATCTTTAAGGTCCCTCAGTCGAGTAGTGAATTTCAAGCACAGTTTCAGCCACAAAGACCAGGGAGGTTTTCCAATGCCTCGCAAAGAAGAGCACCTATTGGTAGATGGGTAAAAATAAATAAATAAAAAGACACTGAATATCCCTTTGAGCAAACCTGTTTTCCAAAAGACACTGGGAGACAAATTCCCCTTTCAGCTGGAAATAACCTAAAACTCAAGGCCAAATCTACACTGGAGAATGTTGCTGAGTTACAGTTTTGACATAAATTTTCTTGATAATCTATCTCAAGACATGAAAATGGTTGTCTAGCAATGATCAACAACCAATCTGACAGAGCTTGGAGAAATTTGAAAAAGACTCACAGCTGTAATTGCTGACAAAGCTGATTCTAACATGCACTGACTCAGGGGTTGAATACTTATCTACTGACGTCATATTAGTGTTTTATATTGCATTTATCTTTTAAAAGATGTTAGAATTTGTATTGTATTTTGACATTACAGAGTGTTTCGTGTAGATACATTTTTATTTTATTCCAATTTGTAAAAAGCAATTTTGGGGAGAAAGTGAAGGGTGTGAATACTCTCTGAAGGCATTTGTAGCCATGTTATTTTCTACTCGTTATTGTTATTCCTGTGTATTTATTATTCATGTCATTATTTCTATTTTTATTTTGAATCTTTATTTTTACCTCTGCATCCAACATATAATTTGTTAACTTGTCAAAGTTAATAGGCTATTTACTATATTGTAAAAGCGATATTGAATCGTGGTTGGTTGCCAACGCCACCAAATATCAACATTTGAAGGAGATGTATCTTCTGCTTGGTTAGTTCCAACTTAGTCGAACTGTAATTCCAATTTGTCTATAATAATTCATAATTTAAAATCCAAGTTAAAGAATAAATCAAACTTAAATCCACTTTAAATAACGTTTAATTTGATCTTCTTAACATAGATTTTTGGCTGAGACGGAATCTAACATATACATTCTTAAATTCTAGATTCAATTTGACCTCAAACAAAGCTTGAAACCCTAGGCCTTGTTTATTTTGTTAATTGTACATTTTTGTTGTTGAATCCTGGCTTAAATTGAAACAATAGCTGTTGATTATTTTGAAAATGCTATATAGTCCTATAAGCATCATTGATGATATATGAGTGGTAAAGTATGGTCACATTTCAGTTGCTCTGTTAATTAAACCTTCCCTTTGGAATGACTACAGCAACAGTGAATCTATTTAGTGGAGATCTCTCAACACACATTCTCACGATGGGGCGGGGTAATAGTCCGAGACAAATATCAGAGCTAATCATGGCTGGGCTTGGTTGAAACTCTGGATGGGAGACCAAAGGGATATATAGATCAATCATCCAGTAGGAGGTGCTGCCCAGCCTTTAGTTGTTTTCTGATAGTGGATATAAAACGTTGAAGATCTGATGTCGTTTCAAAGGTACAAAATCAACATATTTTTATATGTTTTGTCTATTTTGAAATTTGGTAACCATGATGACATAATCACAGTGTCTCCTGAACCCTCCTGTCTCAGCCTCCAGTATTTATGCTGCAGTAGTTTATGTGTCGGGGGGCTAGGGTCAGTTTGTTATATCTGGAGTACTTCTCCTGTCCTATTCGGTGTCTTGTGTGAATTTAAGTGTGTGCTCTCTAATTCTCTCTTTCTCTCTTTCTTTCTCTCTCTCGGAGGACCTGAGCCCTAGGACCATGCCTCAGGACTACCTGACATGATGACTCCTTGCTGTCCCCAGTCCACCTGGCCTGTGCTGCTGCTCCAGTTTCAACTGTTCTGCCTTATTATTATTGGACAATGCTGGTCATTTATGAACATTTGAACATCTTGGCCATGTTCTGTTATAATCTCCACTCCGGCACAGCCAGAAGAGGACTGGCCACCCCACATAGCCTGGTTCCTCTAGGTTTTTTCCTAGGTTTTGGCCTTTCTAGGAGTTTTTCCTAGCCACCGTGCTTCTACACCTGCATTGCTTGCTGTTTGGGGTTTTAGGGTTGGTTTCTGTACAGCACTTTGAGATATCAGCTGATGTACGAAGTGTGCAATATAAATACATTTGATTTGATTTGGTTGAAATTTCACCCTCAAAACAATTGTTTACGTTGATGACTTTTTGCAACTCCATAATTTTATACAGAAATTCCACATCACAATCTGTTGATAAATTCTGTTAAAACAATGTTGATTCAACCATTTTGTGCCCAGTGGGCAGTGTGTGTGTGTGTGTGTGTGTGTGTGTGTGTGTGTGTGTGTGTGTGTGTGTGTGTGTGTGTGTGTGTGTGTGTGTGTGTGTGTGTGTGTGTGTGTGTGTGTGTGTGTGTGTGTGTGTGTGTGTGTGTGTGTGTGTGTGTGTGTGTGTGTGTGTGTGTGTGCGTGTGTGTTGTGATAACTTCTCTGTAGGTTCCTGTTGCTGAGTGCTAACTGTGATCCGAGAGAGAGACATGTTTCCTGTGCCAATAGCCCTTTGGAATTTAATTGAGAGCCAGAAAGAGATCCAGAGAGATAGAGCCACAGAGAGAGAATGGAGAGAGAGGGAAATATACTACCATTCAAATGTTTGGTCACTGAAATGTTCTTGTTTTGAAAGAAAAGCAAATTTGTTGTCCATTTAAAATAACTGATCAAAATACAGTGTAGACATTGTTAATGTTGTAAATAGATATTGTAGCTGGAAACAGCTGATTTTTAATGGAATATCTACTTACATAGGTGTGTCAAGGCCCATTATCGCAACCATCAATCCTGTGTTCCAATGGGCATCGTTGTGTTAGCTAATCCAAGTTTATAATTTTAAAAGGCTAATTGACCATTAGAAAACCCTTTTGATTATGTTAGCACAGCTGAAAACTGTTATGCTGATTGAAGAAGCACAAAAACTAGACTAGTTGAGTATCTGAAGCATCAGCATTTGTGGGTTCGACACAGACTCAAAAATGGCCAGAAGTAAAGAACTTTCTTCTGAAACTCATCAGTCTATTCTTATTCTCAGAAATGAAGGCTATTCCATGCGAAAATTGCCAAGAACCAAAGATCTCATAACGCTGTGTACTACTTTCTCACAAGAGTGCAAACTGGCCCTAACCAGAACAGAATGAGTGGGAGGCCCCGGTGCACAACTGAACAAGAGGACAAGTATATTAGAGTGTCTAGTTTGAGAAACAGACGCCTCACAAGTCCTCAACATGCAGCTCTTTCATTAAATAGTACCGCAAAACACCAGTCTCAATGTCAACAGTGAAGAGCGCCTGAATGTGCTATTTCTAGGCAGAGTTCCTCTGTCCAGTGTCTGTATTATTTGCCTATTTAATCTTTTATTTTTATTGGCCAGTCTGAGATATGGCTTTTTTTTGCAACTCTGCCTAGAAGCCAGCATCCCGGAGTCGCCTCTTCACTGTTCACGGCGGGCAGCGTAGCCTAGTGGTTAGAGTTGACTAGTAACCGGAAGGTTGCGAGCTCAAACCCCCAGCTGACAAGGTACAAATTGTCGCTCTGCCCTGAACAGGCAGTTAACCCACTGTTCCCAGGCCGTCTGAAAATAAGAATATGTTCTTAACTGACTTGCCTGGTTAAATAAAGGTAAAATAATAAAAAAATAAAACTGTTGACGTTGAGCCTGGTGTTTTGAGTGTAATATTTAATGAAGGACATTTAGGTCAACATTGGACATTCAGAGATCCTTACTGAACTTCTGAGAGAGTTTGCTGCACTGAAAGTAAAGGGGCTGAATAATTTTGCACGCCCAATTTTTCTGTTTTGGGTTTGTTCAAAAAGTTTGAAATATCCAATAAATGTCGTTCCACTTCATGATTGTGTCCGTCTTGTTGTTGATTCTTCACAAAAATACAGTTTTATATCTTTATGTTTGAAGCCTGAAATGTGGCAAAAGGTCGCAAAGTTCAAGGGGGCCGTAATACTTTCGTAAGGCACTGTATATATATATATACAGAGAGAAAGAGAGACCTTCTTGCTGAGTGCTAACTGTGATCTCTGGGCTGAGAGATAGACACAGAGCGGTCCTTCTGTGCTCAGTTGGTAGAGCATGGCGCTTTGTAACGCCAGGGTACTGGGTTCGATTCCTGGGACCACTCCATACGTAGAATGTATGCACACATGACTGTAAGTCGCTGGATAAAAGCGTTTCCAAATTGCATATATATTATATATTATATATTAGCTAGAGAGTAATAAAAAGAGTGAGAGGCAGCAATAGCAGTCTGAAGCTGAAAGAGAGAAAGAGGCAGTACTAGCAGCCTGAAGCTAGCTCACAGCCATTCCCACCCCTAATTGCATAACCATCATTAAAATGCTAATTCATAGTGTTAAAGGGGCAATTAAAAGGGTAATTAAAAATGCTTTGTTCCACTCCTCTACCTGTGTGAACAGCGTAGCCATTACTGTGCTCCTTCTGATCTGGAGTATTTACATTGTGCCTACAGACCAATCCCTTCATCAAGGTTCAACTGAGAGCCAGGGTAGTGTGGTAGTTTGGAGGAATCATTATAATCAGAGAGGTGATAGAACAGGATGTGATGTCATCTCAGCTGTATTTACTGTAGTGCTCTTATTATGACACTAACATGAAAGGGGATATGATCTGATGTACTCTATGCAGCAACTTAAAGGGTGGCTGAACGACCGATTTCCGCTTGTATTTTTCTGCTGCTCATTAAGAAAAATGTGATTTTGATCTTGGGGGTGGGGTTCGATTATTTTATTTTATGTATTTTATTTAACCTTTATTTAACTAGGCGAGTTAGTTAAGAACAAATTTTAATTTTACAATGACGGCTACTCTGGCCAAGCCCTCCCCAACCCAAACAACACTGGGCCAATTGTGCGCTCTATGGATGTGGTTGTGTTATGTTCCGCATATCGACTTCCTGGCAGTTACTGTTGTTTGTCCATCTTGAGGCACAGCAACAACATAGCCACTTGACTACCACTACGTCAAAATAGTCAGAATCAATCTAAGATACTGCAATTGTTCATCTAGCTGTGCTTTAGTGCAATATTTCTCCAGTAAAAATATGTGCATGAAAAGTCAGCACTGCAGACAGTATAAAGCGAGTCAACTGTTTCTGGCTGCGCTCAGAACTGATTTCTGAGATCTTGTCTACAACTTCATCATCGGCAAGCTGTCAAACTATGGTAAATAAAGCACAAGCTGTTTCATAGAGAATCATGTTACAGGTTGTGACAAAGATTCTTGTGAATATTGACAAGTGGCAGTTAGATGCAAGTGTGAATCATCTCATTCCCATTTTGCCCCTAAACAGTGGCAGACTGTGGTCTCTATCAAACACGTCAGCAAGTGGTCACCCATAAGGTTTCCCTATTATGCAATGTTTATTTGTAACATCTGTCAATGGTACATGCCTATGATTGAGAAAATATGGAAAAAAGACAAGGAAAAAAATATATACAAAAATAATTAGAATTAATAATTACAAATAGTTTAGTCCCCCAAATGTTTGGGGGTGGAGGTGGGTTGAAAAAAGAAGTCTTGGGAGCCTAGTGTTCCTTCAACATAACATTGGCGACGTGTTGTCTTATGTAAACAAGTCAGAGTCCAAGGCACTGCCTAATAGGCAGGTCTGTCTCACTGTCTGGAGGCTACGATTGGATAGAGTACAGTCAGCGCAGCTGTTCATCTCGTGTTAGTGGGCAAGTGGGCATGATTGTAATCCAAAACCCAACCCTCAGGTAAGGCGTGACAACCTTCAGTTACACAAATCTCACAAAACATACTGCGCTTTATCACCAAAATTATTCTTCCTACACTTTTTTGTAAACGTTAAGCACTGGAACAAATGTTTCTGACTAATATTGATGCCACGTGCCGTTTTCAATCAGAGAAGTCGTTTTCTGCATTCATTTGTTATTAATAAGCCACAGTCATACAGAGACTGAAGATATACACTGAGTGTACAAAACATGAATATTGAGTTGCAGCATCTTTTGCCCTCAGAACAGCCTCAATTCATTGGGACATGGACTCCACAAGGTGTTTAGTCTATGTCATGGAAATATTTCATGTTTTGTACAGTGTATAGTAGGTTTCATGTTTATAGTGTCTTTTTGGCTCGGCCAGAAGAACATGATTTCAGTTTCACCAAGCAATTGTTTTATAAAATCCACATCTTTCAAGATTTTCCAACATTACTTACAGTATAATGACAATTCAACATCTTCAGATGTCTTCCAACAATAGTATATAATAACAATTCAACATCTGCAGATGTCTTTCCAACAATAGTATATAATAACAATTCAACATCTTCAGATGTCTTCCAACAATAGTATATAATAACAATCTAACATCTGCAGATGTCTTCCAACAATAGTATATAATAACAATTCAACATCTTCAGATGTCTTCCAACAATAGTATATAATAACAATCAACATCTTCAGATGTCTTCCAACAATAGTATATAATAACAATTCAACATCTTCAGATGTCTTCCAACAATAGTATATAATAACAATTCAACATCTTCAGATGTCTTCCAACAATAGTATATAATAACAATTCAACATCTTCAGATGTCTTCCAACAATAGTATATAATAACAATTCAACATCTTCAGATGTCTTCCAACAATAGTATATAATAACACCAACATCTTCAAAACCAGAGAAGACCAGATTTGAACTAGAAACACACTGATGTTCAACACAATTGCATTTTTGCGTAGAAGAGAAAAAAATCAGCTGTGGCACCAGCTAATGTAAATAGTTAGTGTTTGTGTGTACAGTACTGCAGCTGCCAGATTCCCATCTGTGATTATTTTAATCCTATGCTCAGTAAAAGTATGTTATTAGTTGATATCATATACAATTGACCCATTCTATAAAAAAAAGTCTGTATTTATCCATTAAAAAGTCCACTGTTGATCCAGCAACTAGAATGAGAAATGATGGATTCTCTCCAGCTTGCTAGCTGCCGATGCTGCAGGCCAACTTGCTTTCAGGGCTGGTGAAGTGTCAGTGGTTTAATTTGATAGTGTGTAGTTTTCCCTGATTTCCCTCAGGAACAGAGCGCTGCCGGTAGAATGGAGAAACATCTGCTGCCACTCAGAGAGATACATATAAAAACCATCATTTCTATCAGCGTTGCTACAGCAGAGTGAGGACAGAGAGCCAAGCAGCACATTAGAATGCCTGCCTGTCTCCTGTCTCTGTCTGATGCTGACTCCTGGGGATAGGCAGGAATGAAACCCATGAAATGATCCTGTGTTGCCAGAACCCAGAGGCAATGCGGGATAAGGTAGCCTATCTCACAAACCAGTGTACAGTAGTTTACGAAGTCTACAGATTATATGTCATGATCTTATTAACGTATGCCCAAGGCCCTAAATCAAGGCCCTATTACCTTGATTCATGTATAATATCAGGTGTGTATTTTCTGCACCTCTTTTATTTTAATAACATGTTGTACGTGTACCGGTATGCAGAATTACTCAGTATATGAGGTTGCACTGTGTCCCTAACCACATAAGAAGCAATATTGCAAAAGACAATTTAGAAAAATAATTTCCATTCTGGTATCATAAACAACTTTAATCATGTCATTTCTCTGTAGTCTGATTGTGTTGTTTGGCTTTATTGTTTTTTGATTGTATTTCTTGACAGTTTTTGTCTCTGTTTTTCCATTTGATATTTATCTGCTGTAGGCTACTTTACATGGCGCCTAATGTATTTCTTTACTGTGGAGCTGAATTGAAGTCATTTTGTCTGTCATGTCTGCTATCATTTCTGCAAATGAGATGGAGGAGCCTTCAAGTCATTATATGATAATGAAGCAATAGACTGTGAATGTAACATGTACAAAGAGAGAAAAGCAAACAATGACCTTCACTGAGAATGAAGTTAGACATGTCTCTATTGATCATCTGAGTCCATAGCAAAGACTGCCCCTGGGATATCTCACTGTCTGTCTGTACATCCTCTTTTTTGTTTCTCTGTCTTTCTTTCTTTCTTTCTTTCTTTCAGCTTAGTTTCTGTATCCATTTCTCTCTAAGATCACACTCTAGCCTTTGGAACCATGGGATGTTTGAGTAAGAGCTGCTGCCATACTTGAGGTTGCTCACTCTACCCCTTCTGGCACGGTTACTCTCAACACGAACCCAAACCCCTCTATTGGCGGTCCAGAGATGCGTTAGCAAATGTCAGATTGGTCATGGCTGCAGATTGGGAGGAGAGGAAAAGGTAAAACAAACAGACAGCTGTTTCCAATTATGGTTTTACTAGGCGCTGATGGGCCAGTAATTACAGGATTAGAGATGTGTAACTGCACACAGCTTTGGGTTCTGCTCTGCTCTGGGAGTCCTTCTGGGGGAGGGAATGACTGGGTCCAGCCAAACAGCCCAAACAGTGATGTTTGCACATTACTGCAATGGGCCTCTTAACGTCACTCATTGTGTCCGTTGGCTAGGAAGCTGCTGAGGCAGCGGCTGTGACAATTGAGTGGTTTCACAGTGTGGGAAAGAGGCCGGCGGGAGGGATGGCAGGCAGCAGGCTCTGGTCAGGTTATTAGCAGCAGATACACCTATTTCTGTCTCTCTGTTCGAATCCAGGCTGCATCACATCTGGCCGTGATTGGGAGTCCCATAGGGTGGCGTACAATTGGCACAGCGTCGTCCGGGTTTGACCGGGGTAGGCCATCATTGTAAATAAGAATTTGTTCATAACTGACTTGCCTAGTTAAATAAAGGTTACACACTGTGAGAGAGGTGAGAAATCAGAGCCGTGAGGGTCCATCATGATAACGCCAGATGGATGACCATTTGGCGTTTTCTGTCTGGCCTGTGAATTCAGGGGCATATCGATCATAATCATGCTCCTCCTGGTCTACTACAAACAACACTGTAAAAAATTACTCTTTTGGGTCAACCTAAAAAAGACTTAAAGTGGTTACAATTAAATAAGTTGGGTTAACTCAATTGAAAACTAAGTATATGATTCAATCGATGTCAATTGTTGTATTTGATTATTAACAAACCTATTTTCAAGTTACAACTTATTTCTTTCAACATTGAACTTACTTTTCCCCTTTCATTAAACCTAATAAATAACGTAAACACAAACTAATATCTCACATAAAAACACATTTTTCATCCTGTTCATTCAGGAAAATGTATACCAAGTCTTTACTGGTGTCAACAAATTGCTGCATTAAGCTGAACATCTTCATAGGTTATGAAACTCTCTCTCCTATTTTAAACTTTGAAATGACCTATTCTAATTTCTTCAACAAGCAATTTAATAAATTCCTGTAAATCAATAAATTAAGTTGGTTCAATAACATGAAATAATGACTCCAAACATATTTATTACACAAGTTTTTCAACTATATTGTAGCCAAATGTTGACTATCTTAAAACCTCTTAAGGATCTGCACCTTTTTTTCAATTTTTGCCTAAAATGACATACCCAAATAGCTCAGGACCGGAAGTAAGGATATGTATATTCTTGATACCAATTGAAAGGAAACACTTTGAAGTTTGTGGAAATGTGAAGTGAATGTATGAGAATATAACACGTTAGATCTGGTAAAAGACAATACAAAGAAAAAAAATGTTTGTGTTGTTTTTATCCCATCATCTTTGAAATGCAAGAGAAAGGCCATAATGTATTATCCCAGCCCAGGTGCCGTTTAGATTTTGGCCACTAGATGGCAAGAGTGTATGGGTTTTAGAGTTTTAGACTGATTCAACAAACCATTGCATTTCTGTTCAAAATTTCGTATGAAGACTACCAAAATGTGCCTAGTTGGTTTATTAATCATTTTTCAAGTTCATAACTGTGCACTCTCCTCAAACAATAGCATGGTATTCAGTCGCTGTAATAGCTACTGTAAATTTGACAGTGCAGTTAGATTAACAAGAATTTAAGCTTTCTGCCAATATCAGATATGTCTATGTTCTGGGAATTTTTTTTGTTACTTATGTAATCGATGTGAAATGGCTAGCTAGTTAGCGGTGGTGCGTGCTAATAGCGTTTCAATTGGTGACGTCACTCGCTCTGAGACCTTGAAGTAGTGGTTCCCCTTGTTCTGCAAGGGCTGTGCTTTTGTGTGGCGCTATGGGTAATGATACTTTGAGGGTGGCTGTTTTTGATGTGTGCAGAGGGTCCTGGTCGAGCCCAGGTTGGGGCGAGGAGAAGGACGGAAGCTATACTGTTACACGATAACCTCATGCTAATCGCATTAGGCATTAGGTTAGCTCAACCATCCCGCGGGTGGAACACCAATCTGTAGAGATCCTTAAAACAATAGAAACTTACCAGACTCTTTAATATCACATGCAGTTATACAAGAATCATTATGGATTCAGTGCTGGCAATGTACAAGATTAACCTTGGGCAGGACACATTAATTAGAATGACATTCACTATCACGGGTGGCTGAAAACAAACAACAAACTGAAAACCACTCCCCTACAATAAGCGCCACAATTATTCTGATAGGCTGTCATGCCACATTGCCCCCAACATTATGCAATGGGCATGTGCATGAGGTGTTGAAAGCAATTGTGAATCATTGGAGGCGTGGCTTGAATGTATTATTTGAAATGAAACAAATTTAATAGAATAGGTTGAGTAAAACCACTTTCAGATGAACAACAGCACCATCTAACTTTTTTTACAGTGAAGGGCAAGTCCCTTCTTCTCTCTCTCTCCTCTCCCACCAGCACCAGCTCCAGATGTTAATAATGACTTGAGGGGCGAGGATGACGCCAGTGGTATGGACATGCCCAGTGCCAATGCAGACAGAGGTGTCTAATTGATTCCAGGGTGTGGACACAGAGATGTCTGTAGGGCGCCTGGTGCTGTTTGCTGTTCTAATGGTACAGATGAGGGAGGCCGCTGGTCTCGTCACGAGCACTAGCACTGATCTCTGTGATCCATGGTGTCATGTAGAGTTAACAGAGGCATGGCATTGGCGACACAAGAAGGGACAGCGATGGGTATGAATGGGAAGGCTACGATCAGTCTACAGTTACTTCACTAGTGATGGTGCCCCCTGTCCACTTCA
The DNA here is from genome assembly GCF_021184085.1 of Oncorhynchus gorbuscha. Taxonomy (NCBI): domain Eukaryota; kingdom Metazoa; phylum Chordata; class Actinopteri; order Salmoniformes; family Salmonidae; genus Oncorhynchus; species Oncorhynchus gorbuscha. The sequence goes on from NC_060176.1 coordinate 6,911,933, forward strand.
CTCTGATTTGTCTCTAACCTGCTTTGCCTCCACCACTCTGACCCCTCCTTCCCCCTGCCCCTCCTCTCTCCTCCTCCTTTTTTTTCTCTTCTCTGTGTGGAGGTGTCGGCTGAGTAGACCAGTACCGTCTGGTCGCGAGCAGGGAGATGGACAAACCTGTGACAGCCCCCTCCAGCCCCTCCGAGAACCCCCACCCATCACCCGTGGCAACAGAACCCACCCCAACGGTGTCCCTCTGGATCAACTCACACCCAGAGGCCTGCCATGTGGTAGAGGTCAGTGTTCAACATAGTTAGGAGGAGAGCTGGAAAGGAGCATATGTTCACAGTGACCTACATGCATGTGTACGCAGGATCACACACACACACACACACACACACACACACACACACACACACACACACACACACACACACACACACACACACACACACACACACACACACACACACACACACACACACACACACACACACCAAACAATGGCAGGACCAAAGAGAGTCTCCAGCCCACAGCAGCACTGCATTCCCTCATTGCCTCATTCCCAACACACTGAAACAACAACACCATAGAAACCAACTTGATTAAATCCAACATAATATGTATTAGATTTGATTGAGTCAAAGCCCTGGCCTTGATCTAATTAAGTCTAATGTGTTTATATTTGTGTTGTGCGCTGGTGATTGCAGTCTCGGTGGACTGGAGAAGGCTAATGCTGACATGATGAGGCCAGTGTTTTGGCTGCTCAGCGGCTCCTGGTAATTGAGGGCTGTGAGTTAGTGCATTGCCGTTTTTGTGCTTTCGCAAAAACAAGCCATGTAAACACAGTAGGGAGAGGTAGAGTAAGTGCTGTTTGACGAGCAGCATGATGTAGGATCTTAATTTGATCACCCTGTTGCAGGAGAACTTTCCTGCAATGCAGGACATTTAATACTGGCTTCTGAAGTTTGTTATTTTCACTTTGAAATTGAAGACTTGATTTTCCCTTACGAGAAACGTTTCAACCCCTACAAAAATCCCCAATCAATATAATTCAACTAATAATTCACATTTCCTGTTTCTGCAGGGTTATTTTCCTGCTTTAGCAAACTGGTTTTAATTAAGATAATACATTTGTAGCTACGTACAGTATCATCCCTGCTTTGGTTTTCTGTTGTTGGCTTAGATTCATTCATATTTCATTCCAGGTTTGAATTATGGTTTCCTAGTTCTTACTTAGCACACATAATATATTTTATTTGCAAAGGGTATGTTATAAATTATAACAACCATCATCATCCCCACCACCACCACCCCCATCACCACCCCAACCACCACCATCATCATCATCATCACAACCATTCACAACATCAAACAGAATCTCCATCACAGGGTTATTGATGGAACCCCAGTTCTCTGTCAGATCCTAACCCTTAATAACAGAGAGTGCTCTGCTGGACAGACTCTGTCCACTCTCTGCCTTGTAAAGTGACATTTTGTAAGGTAACCATCCTTTCTGCTCTATTGTCTCACCTGTAAAACATAGTCATACTTTACTGGCTTGTTACTGCCACAGGGTTACTATTTTATTTACACTATTTGCTGTCCTGCATTGAGTGAATTGGTTGGAGGTTTCTCTCTGCGATGTGAAGCTCTTGAAGAAATCTTCTTCACTGGTTCTATCAGGCCTAGGAAATAATTATAATCCTACTGCATCTGCTACAATCAGTTCTGAGAGGCCTATAATGCTGGGTGTATATACTGTATATGCATCAAAAAGCATATTTGTGGTGTTTCATTGGCTCATACTGTACACATGTTGACATTGTTCTTAAATGGAAATATGTTTCAATTAACAAATATATAGAATTTGGACTAAATAGATTCTTCCACAACCAATTATTAACTTAAATTAGTGCTTCAGTAATGTGGAAATAATTCAAACAGAATTGATTAATAACATGTACTGTATATTTCTTAAATATTCATGATATCCTGGCTCAGTCAGTGTGTGATCTTTTAGATGAGGTGTAGACTGCTGGGTCTGGTGGACCTTCTGTGTGTGTCTGGATACCATTGAGGCCCAGTGCATTGAACTCCCAGATAAACAATCAAAGAATCTAATTCGTAGTAGCACGCAGATCCTGCTCTCATTCTCATTTCAATAGCAGTCTCTCCCATTGTACCAGGATCAGTTCCCAACTGGCATTCAGCAGTTGTTTCCTCATGATCTGCACTTCTAGCCATGCAGCGGGAAAACATAATAATGGTACCAGCTACAGAATATATTATTTCTGATTGTCATGGAATCACTACCTTCACTAGAGCCGTCAGATTGCATTTGTAACTAGACATTTTCCAACACAGTGGTGTGTTGGAAAATCATAATCAGCTAGCTAACATTTTTGCATTAGTGCCAAGTTAAGAACAAATTTATTTCAACACTGCCTAGGAACAGGTTAACTGCCTGTTCAGGGGCAGAACAACAGATTTTTGTACCTTCTCAGCTCAGGGATTTAGAACTTGAAAAACCCTTTCGTTACTAGTCCAATGTCGTAATCACTAGGCTACCTGCCCCAACATAGCATCCTCTGTTTGGAGCAGGGAGAGCCAGTAGGTTAAACCACTAGCTGCAATTGCCAGCTAAGTAAGTGAGGAAGTTAAATGATGAAATGATGAAATCCCTGTCTCTATTTCTCTCTTGCTTCTCCTTCATTCTGGAAGAAATTAATTTGTTCAAAACTGTTCAACCACTGTCTTTCTCTCTCTTTGAGTCAATTACATTTCATGCACTCCTTCGCAGTGCTAGCTAACTGTAGCTTATGCTTTTAGTACTAGATTCATTCTCTGATCCTTGGCTGGGTGGACAACATGTCACCATACTGCAAGAGCTCTGATAGGTTGGAGGACATCCCCTTGTCACGTTCTGACCTTAGTTCTTTTGTTATGTCTTTGTTTTAGGTTGGTCAGGGCGTGAGTTGGGGTGGGTAGTCTATGTTCGTTTTTCTATGTTGTGTTTTGCGTTTGGCCTGGTATGGTTGTCAATCAGAGGCAGGTGTCGTTAGTTGTCTCTGATTGAGAATCATACTTAGGTAGCCTTTTTCTCACCTGTGTTTCGTGGGTGATTGTCTTTTGTGTATGTCACCAGACAGGACTGTTTTTGTGTCATTCTTGGTGTTATTTTTGTTTTAGTGTTCTGTGTTTAATAAATTCATCATGAACATGTACCACGCTCGCGCATGGTCCTCCGATCTCATACACCTCAGACGAGGACGGCCAACGTTACACCCCTGGAAGTTGTAATAATTACTGTCTATGGAAGGGGTGAGAACCATGAGCCTCCTGGGTTTGTACTGAAGTCAATGTGCCCAGGGGGACAGAAGACCGCTGTCGAGGCTACTGTAGACCTTCTTTGCAAAGAGTGTGTTTACATTTTTGGGGATGAGCGTGATTATATTAAGTATAGTTTTATCTAAAAAGCATAATTAAAAATATTTTACAAATGGAATGTTTGTGAAATTCACTGAGGATGGTCCTCCCTTCCTCCTCTGAGGAGCCTCCACTGCTTGTAATCTACAGGGGCCTGGGTATTCATACAGCGCCCTTCAGAAAGTACCATACAGGGCCTTCAGAAAGTATTCATACAGCGCCTTCAGAAAGTATTCATACAGGGCCTTCAGAAAGTATTCATACAGGGCCTTCAGAAAGTATTCATACAGGGCCTTCAGAAAGTATTCATACAGCGCCTTCAGAAAGTATTCATACAGCGCCTTCAGAAAGTATTCATACAGCGCCTTCAGAAAGTATTCATACAGCGCCTTCAGAAAGTATTCATACAGCGCCTTCAGAAAGTATTCATACAGGGCCTTCAGAAAGTATTCATACAGGGCCTTCAGAAAGTATTCATACAGCGCCTTCAGAAAGTATTCATACAGCGCCTTCAGAAAGTATTCATACAGCGCCTTCAGAAAGTATTCATACAGGGCCTTCAGAAAGTATTCATACAGGGCCTTCAGAAAGTATTCATACAGCGCCTTCAGAAAGTATTCATACAGCGCCTTCAGAAAGTATTCATACAGGGCCTTCAGAAAGTATTCATACAGCGCCTTCAGAAAGTATTCATACAGCGCCTTCAGAAAGTATTCATACAGCGCCTTCAGAAAGTATTCATACAGCGCCTTCAGAAAGTATTCATACAGCGCCTTCAGAAAGTATTCATACAGCGCCTTCAGAAAGTATTCATACAGAGCCTTCAGAAAGTATTCATACAGCGCCTTCAGAAAGTATTCATACAGCGCCTTCAGAAAGTATTCATACAGGGCCTTCAGAAAGTATTCATACAGCGCCTTCAGAAAGTATTCATACAGCGCCTTCAGAAAGTATTCATACAGCGCCTTCAGAAAGTATTCCTACAGCGCCTTCAGAAAGTATTCCTACAGCGCCTTCAGAAAGTATTCCTACAGCGCCTTCAGAAAGTATTCATACAGCGCCTTCAGAAAGTATTCATACAGCGCCTTCAGAAAGTATTCATACAACGCCTTCAGAAAGTATTCATACAGGTCCTTCAGAAAGTATTCATACAGGGCCTTCAGAAAGTATTCATACAGCGCCTTCAGAAAGTATTCATACAGCGCCTTCAGAAAGTATTCATACAGCGCCTTCAGAAAGTATTCATACAGGGCCTTCAGAAAGTATTCATACAGGGCCTTCAGAAATGATTCATACAGCGCCTTCAGAAAGTATTCATACAGGGCCTTCAGAAAGTATTCATACAGCGCCTTCAGAAAGTATTCATACAGGGCCTTCAGAAAGTATTCATACAGCGCCTTCAGAAAGTATTCATACAGCGCCTTCAGAAAGTATTCATACAGGGCCTTCAGAAAGTATTCATACAGGGCCTTCAGAAAGTATTCATACAGGACCTTCAGAAAGTATTCATACAGGGCCTTCAGAAAGTATTCATACAGGGCCTTCAGAAAGTATTCATACAGGGCCTTCAGAAAGTATTCATACAGCGCCTTCAGAAAGTATTCATACAGTGCCTTCAGAAAGTATTCATACAGCGCCTTCAGAAAGTATTCATACAGCGCCTTCAGAAAGTATTCATACAGTGCCTTCAGAAAGTATTCATACAGCGCCTTCAGAAAGTATTCATACCCCTTGACGTATTCCACATTTAGTTGTGTTACAGCCTGAATTCAAAAAAATGTATGAAATAGATTTTTCTATATCACTCATCTACACACAATACCCCATAATGTCAAAGTGAAAACATATTTTTAGAAACGTTAGAAATGTATGGAAAAATATGACCTGAAAAACATTATCTAATTTACATAAGTATTCACACCCTTGAGTCAATACATGTTAGAATCACCTTTAGCAGCGATTACAGCTGTGATTCTTTCTGGGTAAGTCTCTAAGAGCTTTGCACACCTGGATTGTACCATATTTGCACTCTTCAAGCTCTGTCAAATTGGTTGTTGATTATTGCCATACATTTTCAAGCAGATTTAAGTCAAACTGTAACTCAGACACACAGCAACATTCACTGTCTTCTTGGTAAGCAACTCCAGAGTAGATTTGGCCTTGTGTTTTAGGTTATTGTCTTGCTGAAAGGTGAATTCATCATCCAGTGTCTGGTGGAAACTTGAAAAAGAGATTTACAAATCTCAATGAGCCCTTCCTGGTTAAATAAAGGTTAAATATATAGATTTTTTTCTGAAATTGTGAAATTCCTGAGGTTTCCTTTGTCTCCGGCAACTGAAGTAAGAAGGATGCCTGAATCTTTGTAGTGACTGGATGTGTTGATACATCATCCAAAGTGTAATATCACCATGCTCAAAGGGATATTCAATGTCTGCTTTTCTTTTTACCCATCTACCAATAGGTGTCTTTCTTTGAGAGGAATTGGAAAACCTCTCTCGTCTTTGTGGATGAAATTCACTGCTCAACTGAGGGACCTTACAGATAATTGTATATGTGGGGTAGAGATATGAGGTAGTTGTTCAAAAACCATGTTAAACCCTATTATTGCACACAGAGTGAGTCCATGCAACTTATTATGTGATTTGTTAAGCACATTTTTATTCCTGATTGAAATTTTAGGCTTGTCATAACAAAGGAGTTGAATACTTATTGACTAAAGACATTTTAGCTTTTCATTTTTAATTAATTTGTAAAAATGTTTTAAAAAACAATTATTGTGTGTAGGCCAGTGACAAAAAAAATCTACATTTCATCCATTTTAAATTGAGGCTGTAACACAACAAAATGGTGAAAAACTCAAGGGGTGTGAATACTTTCTGAAGGCACTGTAAATCTAATGTCATGTTGAAATCTTTTGTTGATTTCACATTGAATTCACGTTAGTTGACAACTCCACAAAATGTAAAGCTAATATCGGTACCATGACATGAATGGGAGTTGTGCCACAAATGCTAAAATGTTGGCATGTGGAAACAGTGCCATGGAAACTAAACCAAAGCATGTATTGCTGTCATACCTTGTCCATAGACTGCTTACAGGATAAAGAAACCAATGCAATTTTGTTATTTGGGTGAGCTATCCCTATGCCAATAATTGTGAGATTCAATCCATATGATCAATAACCTTGCTCTCTGACCGTTAGATTTCAAATACTGCCCTGATTCAAACGATACAAGATTTCACTCACCATCTCTTAATCGAACTGATCAACCTCTTTAGTTGCTCAACCATGGCGTTTTCCTCATGCCGTTCTGTTCTAGAACCTCATTTGAAATCCTTCCCATTCTGAGGCCAGAAATTACTGTCAGTCAGGCCAGTAATGGTGGTGGAATCAAAATCAAAGCAAATGTATTTGTCACATGAGTGAAATACAACTTTACTGTGAAATGCTTACTTTCCCAACCATCCAGAGTTAAAAAATAAGACAATATCGCCACCCAAAAATAAAATAGTAACACAATAAAACAATAAAAAGGCTATATACAAGGAGTACCAAGTCAATGTGCAGGGGTATGAGGCAGAGGCAGTTCAGGTAATGGATGTAATATGTACAGTACATTTAGGTAAGGATAAAAGTGGCTAGGCAATCAGATTAGACAATAAACAGAGTAGCAGCGAGCGAGTGAGTGTGTGTGTGTGTGTGTGTGTGTGTGTGTATGTGTGTGTGGAAGTGTAGTATGTCTGTGGGTGTGTATAAAGCCAGTGCAAGAGGGTCAGTAAAAAAAGGGGGATTAATGCAAATAGTCTTGGTAGCTGTTCAGGAGTCTTTTGGTCCCAGACTTGGTGCTCTGGTACGGCTTGCTGTGGTTTAGCAGAAATAATAGTCTATGACTTGTGTGGCTGGAGTCTTTGACAATTTTTAGGGCCTTCCTCTGACACCGCCTGAGAAGAGCCGGATGCCTCGTCTGGACCTGCAGAAAACAACTTGGAAAGCTGACGTTACCGTCAATATTAATCGCCAACGTGCAATCATTGGACAATAAACTAGACGAGGTAAGATCACGAATAACCTACCAACGGGACATCAAAAACTGTAATATCCTATGCTTCACGGAATCGTGGCTGAATGACGACATGGATATTAAGCTAGCGGGATACACGCTGCACCGGGAGGATAGAACAGCACAGGGGGGGGGGGGGTCTGTGCATATTTGTTAACAACAGCTGGAGCACGAAATCTTAGGAAGTCTCTAGATTTTGCTCGCCTGAAGATAGTATATTGTAATAAATTGCAGGCCACACTACTTACCTAGAGAGTTCTCAGCTATAATTTTTGTGGCTGTTTATTTACCATCACAGACAGGTGCTGGCACTAAGACCGCACTCAGTCAGCTGTATACGGAAATAAGCAAACAGGAAACCACTCACCCAGAGGCGGCGCTCCTAGTGGCCAGGGATTTTAATGCAGGGAAACTTAAATCAGTTCTAGCCAAATCTCTATCCTGTGTAGCTCAGTTGGTAGAGCATGGCGCTTGTAACGCCAGGGTAGTGGGTTCGATCCCCGGGACCATCCACACGTAGAATGTATGCACACATGACTGTAAGTCGCTTTGGATAAAAGCGTCTGCTAAATGGCATATATTATTATTATTATAAATGTGCAACCAGAGGGAAAAATAATTCTAGATCCCCTGTACTCCACACACAGAGACGCGTACAAAGCTCTCCCTCGCCCTCCATTTGGTAAATCCGACCACAACTCTATCCTCCTGATTCCTGCTTACAAGCAAGAATTAAAGCAGGAAGCACCAGTGACTTAGTCTATAAATAAATGGTCAGATGAAGCAGATGCTAAACTACAGGACAGCTTTGCTATCACAGACTGGAACATGTTCCCGGGATTCTTCCAATGACATTGAGGAGCACACCACATCAGTCACTGGCTTTATTGGAGTGTGGTGTCAGGAAAATAACCTCACACTCAACGTCAACAAAACTAAGGAGATGATTGTGGACGTCAGGAAACAGCAGAGGGAACACCCCCCTATCCACATCGGTGGAACGGTAGTGGAGAGGGTAGCAAGTTTTAAGTTCCTCGGCATACACATCACAGACAAACTGAATTGGTCCACTCACACAGACAGCATCGTGAAGAAGGCGCAGCAGCGCCTCTTCAACCTTAGGAGGCTGAAGA